>NW_004524660.1:1238293-1292151 GCF_000260255.1 Octodon degus
ACATCCATATATGTTCAGTATAAATGCTTTTCTTCTCTTTTTGTTGTCTTGATTTTAATGCTTCATTTTTATCCATCCGTGTTTGCAGCACTTAAAGTGTACGTGCCTTGTGTGGAGTGGGTCCGTACGCAGCACGCCCCGGGTCCTTGTTTCAGCCTCTTTCCCATCTCTCTCCCCTTGGCCTCTACTTCTTGGTCTCTTTTTCCTTTGAGAGAGATCTATCTCTCCACTGCTATTATCTGTCTTTTATTTTGTTCTTTGTTTATAATTTGAGTTGCTCACAGAAGAGAAACCACGCGACAGGTAAGCTTGTGCGTCTGCTGCGCTCCACTTTGACATTATGGTCTCCGGTGCTCGCTTTTTCCTCTTCATGGCTCCAATTTATCCTCCTTAGATTCATTTTTTAAAATATCTTTTCACTCACAGATAGCTGAGTCCACCTGCAGAATTCCTGGGTATAAATGGCTGACTGTGGAGTATGAAATTCACCTTGTATGAAATTCTCCTCCTCGTTATCACAAAATAAATACTAATAGATCATTTTAAAAAAAAATAACTACTTTCCTATAGTCCCAGATCACTTGGAGGCTAAGGCAGAAGGATGTCAAGTTGGAATGGAGCCTGGGCAACTTGGTGACTTAACAAGACCCTCTTTCAAAACACAATAAAATGTAAGTTAAAGGGAGTGGAGGGTATAGCTCAGAATAAAAGCCAGGGTTACAGCTGCAGCTCCACAGGAAAGCAGAGTGTACCCACTTGAAGGTTCATGGAGTGGTCCTCCAGCACACAGCGCCCATCCTTCCCGGTACCAGGGGTCACCAGGCCCTGAGAGGCCCCGGCTCGCTGGAAGCCCAGGCCCTGGAGGCCACGCCTGGCTCCTGGAGTTAGCCTGTCCATCTTTGAACAGAAGCAGGAAGATTACTCCTTTCTTTCTATCTTTTTACCTTGTAGATTATGATTTTAATAGCTTTTTCATGATACAATTCACGTACCATACCACTCATTCGTTTAAAATAGAATTCGCTTAACTTTTAGAATATTCACAGAGCTGGACAACCATCCCTCCAATCTAATTATAGAACATTCTTGTTTCTCCCAAAATAAATTCCGAACCCAAGAACAGTGTTTCCCGTCTTCCTGCCTCCACCCCACCCCTGCCCCAGCCAACCACTAATCTGCATTGTGTCTCTATAAATTTATCGGGACATTTTACATAAACGGGCTCACAATGACGTGGTCTTTTGTGGCTGGCCTCCTCCGCTCAGAGCGATGTAGCCTCGACCCTGAAGCCGCTGCGATGTCACCTTTCTCTTTGGCCTGAGACCCCCGCCCACTCTTTGGGCCTCACCGCTAGTCTCTGCCTTCTGGACCCCCCGGGGTGAGCACAGTGTCCCCGGAGCTTGCTCCGTCCTTGTGCTCTGCCAGGGTCCTCAGCACCTGTCCTACACTCACAGCAAAGAGGTCTCTAGGATGCCACGGGGCTCCAAATGGCAATTAAGCGGACTTCCTGTGGCCCCTCGAGGGGCAGGCCTCTTGGGTAGATTGGAACGCTGGCCCCTCTGAAGCTTGGTTTGGGCTGGGGAACGGTCTCCTCTGCTTTCCGGAGATGGCCTCTTCCACCGCAATCTTGTGTTATCCCCAATTTCACCACTAGATGACGCCAGATACCACCATTTGCGATGAAAGAGTGTCAGCCCGATTGGGGGTAAGTATACATTGTGGATCTAGAAGGCATGATAACCTCACCTGATCTGATTCTAGAACACGTTTGCCTTAGCGATATATGGTTCTCGTAAGTAGACTTTTTACATGTCTGTATGTATGAAGAATGTATTCTTAAATATGGAAGAATATACACAAATGTATTTTTCTTCACCTCCCCATCAGCCCTTCTGGCTGCCCTCCTGTCTTCAACAACAGCAGCAGAGAACGGGTACAGACCAGTTCTGCGTTTCTCAGAACTCTATTATAAAACATGAGACTAGGTTCGATTAGGTGACACACGGTTTTACCACTCACGTGTGTGCAGCTGGTCTCACTCACGTGTGTGCAGCTGGTCTGATCATAAGCCAACAGCAAGGGCAGTGTAGGGGAGGGGCTGTGTGGCTTGGGGAGCCCCGGGACTTCCTAGTCCCTGCTTTCTGCAGTCCCCGACATGGCCTGCTGCACAGCCCAGATGGCTATACACCCTGCTCCCCCAAGAAGTGCAGGTTGGAAAGGACCCCAAGAGATCATGGGAGCAATCAGGAGTCCCTGGAGATCCAGAGGGCAAGGGTGGTAAAATTGGAACCTTGAGCTAGGAAAGAAACTTTAGAGATGGAACGTGAGCCTGACAAGAAGAGGGCAAGTGATGTATGGGCTGAAGGAGGGAAAGTCTGCAGGGCAGGAGGGCAGCTGACAATGTCGCCAAAGGAGACCACAGCAAGTACAGTGGCTGAGAGGCACCACTGGCCTGGTGGATCCTGGAGAAAAGACTTCCTGGCAAAAGTGTGTCCGAAGGGGTGCAGGGTGAGTACAGGACAATGAGAGACGAGTCCTGGGCTTAGAAACTCCAGTCCTTCAACTACAAGCAGACACAGGGGCCAGGGGTTCAATCCCCAGGCCTGCCATGCTTGCCCTGCCCCAGGGGCATGCTGAGAGGACAATTGAAACTGGGCATAGTGGCACGTGCTTATAATCCTAGCACTTGGGAGGCTGTAAACAGGAGGATCACTATGAGTCCAATCTAGTAGTGAGACCTGAACACCCTCTGGACTCTTCCTAAAATACAGAGAAAAAAATAAACTCCAGTCCTTCTGAGGCTCCTGAGAAATCAAATGGGATCTGATATGCTTTCCTTCTGCACTGTACATTTGTACAGGATAAGGATAGCTGTGGAAGAGTCCCTGCGATCAATGACCTAAACACAGGGAAATGTCCCAGCCCTGGGCTCAGATACAGGCTCAGGCTTAGCCAGCTCTCTCTCTCTCTCTCTCTCTCTCTCTCTCTCTCTCTCTCTCTCTCTCTCGACCTGCCTTGCCCCAGGTTATCAGCAGCCTGTGAGGGGTTAAGTCTATGACAGAGGCAAAAAAGACAGAATTTCAGTCATCAGAGTTGCAATACACCTTTTGGTTGCTGGGACAAAACACTTCACACCCATAGCTTAAAGGAAGAGAGATTTATTTTGGACCATAGTTTCTGAGGTGTCAGTCCATGGTAGACCGGCTGCAAGAGGGATACATCAATGGCAGAAGGACATGGCGGACAAGAGTTGCTGTCAGGAGGCAAGGGGCAGGGAAAAGCCAGAGAGAAAGGAGTGGAGCCAGACACAACCCCCAAGTTCAGGTCCCCATGAGCCAACAGCTGCCCCAAGAATTGAGCTTTACTGGTCTTCTGGGTGCCTTAACCAAGGTGAAAATCCAGGTCAACCAGCAGCGCAGCCAGCTAGCGTACCTCCCAGTCAAGCCTTCCCCGCCCCCACCAGCTTACAGCCCCTCCCTGCCTCAAGCCCTCCAAACTCCCTTACCAGTCTGTGAGCTGCCTTTTAAAACTCATTCGGGGGCGCTGAAATCCACCTATTCCAAAAATATCTTCCTGGCTGCGAGAAGGAGCACCAGCCTCGCCCCTCGCCCACCCGGACGCGGCCTGGCCCCCCAGGCATGGGCCCTGGCTGAAGCAGAGGCAGGAGCGCCTGGCCTGCACACTGGGGATGTGTCCTCCTGTACTCCAAAGTGGAAGTGCGCGGTGCGCCCCTCCTTCCCCCTCCCTTTCTTCACGCTTCTACCCCTTTCCTCCTACTCAGAGCGGGGACAGCCCTGCCCAGGGTCTGCTCTCAAGGACTGCTTGAGGTAACTCCCCAGTTGCCTCCTAACCCTGTTAACATCAGATCAGATTGAAGGCCACCCTTAGCATTTTAATGGAGAGAAGGAGGGCTTCCCTGGTAAGTTGGTAAAGGGTGTTAGGGAGGTGCTTTGGGGACATTGCAGTTCTGCTCCAGTGGGTCACAGGCAGCATGCTGGCTGGAACTGGAGCTGTCCCGCGCGGCTGCCTGATCTCCCCAGCCCCACCCCGCCCCCACCTCCTCAGAGTGACTGCTCTAGACCTCTGGAGCAGGCGCCTTAGGCCTGAGATCTAACCATGAAGCGTTATCAAGGGGAGATGGGCAACTCTCATTTCGGTCCTGCCAGCCCACATGTGACTCAGAAATGCAGCCAAAGGCCTGTGCTCAGGGACTGCTGGCTTAGGGCGCAGGAAGGACACGTGCAGGTGAGGGGCGGGCCTGGGGCTGGGTGCAAGCTGCCTGCACAGGAGGGCAGCATCCTTCTTCAGGCAGCCTGAGCAGAGCAGAGAGCGGGGCTGACTGCCCTCCTGGGTCTCCAGCCACACCACAGAGGCAGGACAGGACTGCTGCGCAGTGCATGAGTAGGGGACTGGGAAAAGCGGCTCCCGTAGTCCAGAAGCTGTGTTCAGGATCAGGCCAGGAGGTGTTCTGGGGCTGGACAGGCTTTTAGAAGTTGATGTTCTTCAAGTCCAGGGAGCAGCGGTACCTGCCGTCCAGGAAGCGGGAGCACAGCAGGTTGGGCAGACAAGGGCAGGTGTGGTGCCGGCGTTTCCTGAAGGAGGGGACCTGGGGAGGGAAGAGAGCCAGAGAGCGCTTCACCAGAGAAGGCGGGATCTGAGGGATCCAGGGGCTCCCTACATGGCGACCTCTCCTCCTCCCACCACCCGGTGTGATGAGTGATCATAGCGGAGGCCCTTGGGGCAGAGCGACTGGGCGAGCCCAGAGCCGGGCGGGAGAGCGCTAGGCCAGGGCCTGGCGGTGCGACCCTGCAGACCCAGAGCACAGCGCCTCTCTTATGCGCTGACCACTGTGCTGCGCCCCGGAGCAGCGGTGGAGGGACGGGCCTGCCCCTGCCTGGCATCCCAAGGAGTCTGAGCCTCTGAGGGGCTTTAAGGATTGGAACATGAGCAGTTAGGAAAATAGGCCAGCGTCAGCTACGCAGGCGCATTCGCAGCTCTGACACTTTCCGGCTGCATGTGGACCAGCACGTATTTAGCCCCTCTGCGCCTCGACTGCACGCTGCTTAAAACAGGTTAACGGCGCTTACAACACGAAATTCTATATGTGCGAAAAAAGCCTGGTTTGAAGAGTGGTGTGTTGGAAGCACTCAGCATTCGTTTTCATTGCCTACTGGATGCATGTCCCCACCGATGTCCCCAGGGTCCTGAGAGGCCATTTTCTGGTCTTGCATAGTGTTCTTAAAAGGAGGTTGCTAGGCAGCAAAGGGCACTTGAGACTCTGAAAGGCTAAATTTCTGAGATTCACAGGGGACTTTCAGGGTCATTTGTCCTTCAATGTATACCTGAGACCCAAAGCACTTACACTGCCTGCTGGAGACGGCAAATGGAGGGTTAAGAGCCTGTGTGACTGGGGCTACCATTCCACCCCAAAAGAGGAGGCACCGCCCAACAGCAGTGCTAGGCTGGAAGCCGGAGCCCCTTGCCGCTGTTCTCCCCTGTATACCTTCAGCATGTCACAATACCCGGGCCCTCAGTTCAGTCCCAGTGAGTAGCTGCGGGGGTCAGACAATGTCAGTGGTTTTCCAGCCAGTCTAGAAGTGGTAGGAGGCTGGTGTCAGGCCAGGGACACTGCACTCAGGCCATCTACACAGTTGGTGGGGCAGAGGGACAGAGGGACAGACAGGGCAGAGGGACAGACAAGGTAGCCTCCATGGCTGCCGGCCTCCCTTCTGCAGGCTAGGGCTTGGCTCACCTTGAAGCAGAGAGCTGCCATTCCCCGCCTGTCCTCAGGAAGCCCAGGGGAGCCAAGGCCAGGACCACCTGGTCAGCTCAGTCCCCGCCCCACCCAAGGCATACACCCCACGTCGGCACAGTGATACCTTGTGGCTGCTGGGGTGACACTCCTCTCCTTGGCGTCCCAGTGGAGTGCACATCCGCAGCCCCCGCAGCCACAAGCTGATGGCACAGCAGGTGCCCGCCCCACACTGGACGTCCCACTCACAGGCCTGCAGGGACAGAGAGGGGCAGCCCTCAGTGCCACTGAGAGAAAGCAGGTACCCCTTCAGGACCCAGAAGAGGCCTAACGGGACTCCTGGGGCCGTGGGTACTGTCACCCCTGCCCCCACTGCAGGCTCTCAGGTTCCGTAGGCCATCAGACCCGGATCTCGGAGGCCCCTTGGTGGGAGGCAGTCCTCCTGTGGCGATGTCTGGAGGTTGGAAGGCTCTGGGGCAGAGCTGTCCTTGTGCCAGCAGATGCATTCTGGCTGCTGGTGGGACTGGGTTACCTAGAGCCCTAGGGACGGGAGGGGCCTCCCAGACCCCTGGTGATCAGGCTGAGGCCGCTTGCTGGGAGCAGGATTCCACCTGCCCTAGCACCTCTGCCTGGTACCTCCGCCACATGCTGGCCTGGCCTTCGGGCTGTGGGCAGAAGTCTCTGCTGGGCTGGGCCCCCAGAAGAGGCTGAAAGGCCTTACCATTTGTACAGAAGGCCACACAGCCCACTTTACATAAAAGTCAGGGTCAGGAGGACAGAACTCTGAACTGCTCCAGATTTCAGGCAGGGCCTGATGGCGAGGGTCAGGAGCTGGCCCCTCAGGAAGCTCGTTGTTGTTGCTGAGCTGAAATCCAAAGCTGGGCTCTGATTTGTTTTTCCCCAGCAGAAGGCCAAGGAGACCTTCTAGTGCCTGTGCAGGCAGCTTTTAGCCCTCTCAGTCCTGGGAGGAGGAAGATGTGATGTCCCCTTCCACCCAGAGGAGGCGCTGGTGGCATCACTGGCCGCCATCCACAGCCTGGCAGAGGAACCGCTCACAAGCCAGCCCAGTCTCAGGAAGGCTGAGGGTGGGCGTGGATTTCACTCAGCGTTTCTCCTGCAGCGCCAGAGCCTTGCTGTCCTGTTCTGAGAGAAAGGGCTGTACACCCTGAACATGCAAGCAATCACGGTCCAGAGGACACGGGAGCGTGGAGAGGGTAGAACAGGTCTCCTCCTGAGTCAAGCGTGGGACCCCAGCAGGACATGGAAGCCAAGGGCTCCTGGCCTCCGACCAACCTATTATAATTTTTCATCTTGCCATTCATGTATTTTCCCAACCCTACTTTCTCTTATTGTGCTTTTCCCCAGGAAGATGACAAAACCCCTTCCCACATGTCAACTTTGCCACCACTCTGACCCAGGCACTAGAGCAGGTCCAGTGAAACTTAGCTGAGCTTTCGGGCTCCCCAAGTGCTTCCTTCCTTGCTGTGGGACATCCGTGTCTTCTCTCCTTCCCTCTTTCTTCCTATCCCACCCAGACAGCCCTTCGGGCCACACAACAGGAACGAGCCTTCAGCAGCTTACACCCCTGGCGTCATTTGGCCTTACAATTTTATTTCTGCTCTGTGTCTCCAAAGCACTAGTTTGACCTTAGTATTTGTTCTTCTTTTGAACTCAGACTTTGTCCTTTACAAAGGAGAATGATGGAAGTTCTCCTTTCTCTGCACATTATAACTACTTCAATTCCAGGAATCGCCTGGCGTTACTCCGTAATTCTCTGCTCTATGTAAAATGTTGGAAGAGGTTGAAATGAAATTAATTTCCTGTCTTTTTTCTTGGGACTTTCATCCAGAAAGCGCTCAGACAAGTACTGCTTTTGGTTTTAATGGAAATGTTCCTGCCACCCTCACCCACAGTGTGCCTGGCGAGAGTGGCTCGGGGTGGGGCTGGACATCTGAGGGGACATCACAGCCTGAATGCCTGGACGCTGAACTGTGCCACACCCTTGCCACCCCTCTGCCGCGATGCTCCATTTCTACTTGTTTAGGGCATACTCAGCCAAATATTGGTGCCCCCCACATCTTTCACTGAGTGCTAACTGGATACAGAGCAGCAGAAGGGATTTTAAAATGACCCTTCTGAAAAGCAGACGCAGGAGGTGAAACTGACAAAAGAACAGCTAATAAACTCACTCTATAATGAAGCCAATATGCTATGTTCCCATGGACATGTGGATCTTATATAAAAACCAAACTTTACACAAAAAATAAATTAAAAGGTAGTAACCCACTTTGTAAAGGAATTCCATATTATACAATCTTCCTTTTAGCAGAGGACTGAAATTTAAATTTTTCATGTTCTCTTAATGGATTGAAAACAAGATCTGGTTCACACAGGGCTTCTCAAAAGCCATCAGAATGAGGTGTATCTAGTCTGGCGCTCACACGCAGCCCTCTCCCGGGGCACTGTTCGGTGGCTGCCTCCCCTCTCCCCTTTCTTTGCGGTGTGTCAGGGCTTCGAGGGCTTGCAAACTGCAGGTGCTGACATGGTCGGAAACCCCAGGCACACGGAGTGCTAGACTTACCCCTGTGATCACCGCAGCATCGGACGCTGTCACTAGGAGGAGCACGATGGAGGCTTCCACAGCCACCCTCATGGTCACCTGGGGTGAAGGCGGACGGATGCTGTCCTCTCCAGCGGTTCTCACCTGGGGCTCAGCCTTGTGCTCAACGAGCTGGGAAGGCCAGGAGTTCCTGCCTGTTTCCTCCTCCTGGATTTATATGGTCAGATCCAGGCTGCCTTGGACGCCTTGTCTCCACTTTCTCTGCCCCATCACCAACGTTATTCAGATGACCTCAGAGGCAAAGATGAGACCTGAATCCCTAACAACATCAAATCACCATCAAAACTAATAAAAATGGATGTGTCGGGGGCTTTGACAGTCGCTCTAACTCTTCCGAGAACACTGCGCTTCAGACAACAGTGTGTGCCCCACTCGATATTCGTGTCTGCCTCTGAGCATCTTTCTGTGATGCTCAGGGAAAAGGAGGCTTTGGTAATGAATTAAAGGATCCACGACATTGCCATTTATCCTTCCCTGCACCGAACAGTGTGAGTAGAGGATTGCTGATTGCCTTGCCCACGAGCTAGCAGGACTGGTGGGCATTACCATGGGCACAGCGCAAAGGTAGCTTTGCAGCTCTGCATGGGTAAAGTGATGTTCCTGGCCACACAGAAGGCAAAAATTCTAACAGGGAGACATTGGATAGTGAGAGAATAAACACGGGGCTTGTGTGCATGATACTCACAGGGTGGCACATAGCAGGACCTCCGACAGACTCGGGATGAGTATCATCCGTGTCACCTGATACCAGTACCAGCGAAAGATCAGCAGGTCCAGGTCCAGGGACCCCAGCATCCTGCAGAGAAGCACACTCGGGCTGGGCTGCAGGCAGAAGGTGCCAGGAGCCACACTGCAGCCTCAAACTGCACGGAGGGAGCAGAAGGGCAGCCTTATCTGGGCCCCAGCAAGTGTGAGCCCTCGGATGCCAGGCTGGTGGCAAAGGGACTTCGGGACCGGCACCTTTTGCCGGGGAGGAAGCCTGTGGTCCCAGCCTTTTCTGCTCCAGAGGAGAGAGCTGGGAGACAGAGCCTATGTTTCAAGAAACTGAAACAAGGCAAGTTTGTTTTCCTCAGGGCACCAGACCAAATCACAGGTCTCAGAGTAGGGGCTGGTTCTAGTCTGTTCAGGGTGCTATAGCAAAATGCCTTAGACCAGAGGACTGGGGAGATGGCTCAGTAGGATAAGCGCTTGACTGGCAAACGCAAGGATCTGAGTTCAATCCCCGGTTCCGCAAAAAAAAAAAAAGAAACAAAGAAACAAAATGCCTTAGACCAGGTAATTTATAAACAGCAAAGAGTATTGCGCACAGGCATGGAGGCTAGAAGTTCAAGGTCAAGCTGCAGATGGATTGGGTGTCTCATGAAGGACCGCTGTGCTTCACAGACAATGCTTCAGTATCTTCACACGACAGAAAGAGGCAAACATGCTTCTTCCAGCCTCTCTCATAAAGGGATTAAGGCTCTTAATCTCTAAGGGCTCTGCCCTCCTAACAAAACCACTTCCATAAATACTCTCTCACCAGAGATTAAGTCAACATGTGAGTTTTGAGGGAACGCAGACATTCAGACCACACTGGGGAGCTGCACCCAGATTGACCAAGTGACAATGGAAAAGATCACTTGTAATCCAGGCGCAAGTAGGTGCTGTCCTAGGCCCCTGACCCAGGTACACCTCAAACCCATGTACGACCTCAGCTTCAGAGCTCTGTGGATTTCAACCTTGAGTCTTATTATAGTTTGTGTCTAGTTGTCCCTCTAAAGCCTCATGCAGTCATGGGGCAGACTTCGAGAGGTTGTGATTAATTCGTGATCCAGTGCTGGGGTTACGGGTGCTACACCTGCCCTGGGCAGGCAGCCTGAACGCAGTATAAGGAAGGGACAGGGGCTTGCTCGCTGTTCTTGCTGCTGCTCCTCCCTTTTTGCTCGTGCTGTCTTGCTGATTTCCATCCCCATGAACTGCTGCCCTCCGCCATGCGCTACTCTGCCTTGGAGTCAGCCAAATAAGGACTGAAACTTTCACAAATGGTGAACTGAATAAATCTTTCCTTCCTTAATCTTGATGTTGGGTATTTTATTCCAGCAGCGTGCGGAAAATAACCAAGATAAGTCCCTGCCCAAGTTATTTGGATCCCATCTGTCTGACTGCATTTCAATAACTGATAGACTTTTTATTCAACAACTAGATGTAACTGAAGAGCAGATGCACCAGGACAGTGGGGAACTCCTGTAACCCCACCTACTCAGGAGCCTGAACAGGATGATCCTACATTCAAGACCAGCTTGGGCAGCTAGCAAGACCCTGTCTCAAAGTGAAAACTAAAAAACGAGTGAGGTCATAGCTCAGTGGTGGAGCTCTTGCCCCGCAGGCCCCAGGCAGGGGCATCATTAGAAAAGCATCAGAAAATATCAATTACCTAGGAATAAACAACCTGACCACATGGGGCATCGCCTGGCTACCAGACAAGTACAAAATGATTTTTTTTTTTTTTAGCTCTGGGGATTGAACTCAAGCCATTGTACTTGCCAGGCAAGTGCTCGCCTGGCCACCCAGTCCTGCCTACACTATGGTCTCCATCACCACAGCTCCCCCGCTCCGCGACGAGCAAACTAAGCTTCTCTCCTTAACTCATGCCTCGTCCTTTCATTCCCTCCTCGGGCTCTAGAATGTTCTTGCTCTTCTTCCATCCTCTCCTCCTTCCCCATCAGTCTCACTCCTGTCCTTGTCACACCAGTGGGTCAGCTTCGTCGGTCACCCTCTACCCTCTGAATGCCAACAGCAAAGCTCCATCTTCTGTGTTCTTCTAACTTGCTCCTTGGCCGATTTCAGCACAGGTAACTGTTCTTTCTTTCCCCATTTAGGAAAAAAAACAAAGGCACAGCTTGTTGACAACATTCGTTTAATTTTGCATAAACATGCTCTGAAGCTGAAGCAGATTGGGCTGGTTTTCAATGTGAAAGTAAAATACAATACTTTGCTTGGTGTTACTTCAATACAGAACTTTTCTGTTATCCTAATGTAACAGAATTGCTTATGATGATCCAGAGGTAATATTTTGGGAGTATGGTAAATTGCAAAGTAGAGAATAACACAGAGTAGAATATCACATTCTGCACAATATGTGTTTTCCTCTGGACCTTCCTGCGATCCTTGTCATTGTGCAAGCCCCGAATTTGCAGTGACCAGTTGGATTCAAAGATGATCATAAAAGAGAGAGCTTTGGGGCCAATTTGGAGGTAGGGCTTGTTTTGGTTTGCCGAGACAAGAGCCTCTCTCTGGGCAGTTCATTCTGGACTTGAACTCACTTTGAAGCCTAGGCTAGCCTCCAGTTTGCGGGATCCTCCTGCCTCAGCCTCCAGAGGACTGAGATTAAAGGCCTGAGCTGACACAGCCCACTGGGCACAAGTGCGTCTCCAGCTCCGTGAGGTCACTCCGGGTGTGCCGCAGCTACAAATGCCACGGCCAGATGCTCTCAGGGCAGGGGACAGGGGACAGGGGACAGGGAACAAGCCCCTCTCCTCATTGCTGCATTTTCTCAGTCTTCCTATTTTCTCTGCTCCCTCCAAAGTCTCCTCGGCTTCCATCCACTCCTTAAAACAATTCCCCCGAATAATCCACCCCTCCCTGAATGTCGCTGCCCCATGTCGCTGGCACCTCACATTCACCATGCCCTTGTCCCCTGCCATGCTTTCTCACCTTCACCCTAGAACCCACTGTGCGGTTCAGGGCTCTTAGCTGTAAATAACAGGATCCAGTCTGTCTGGCTAACACAGAAAGGGAACTTAATGAAGTTACTAAGCAGCTCATGGAGTTGCTGGGTGTCTTGAGAAACAGGAAAGCGCTCAGTGTCCGAGAACAATACCCAGAACCACAGCCCTGAGCCGCCTGATGAGGAAAGTGCCCCACAGAGCCAGACCTTCTGCCGACAGCGGGCCCTCGGAGCCTCCTTCTGTCCCGTCCTTCACTCCTGAGAAAGGCTCGTGGGGACTGTGTGGTGGCGGAGGTCCAGGCGGACACCCTCCACAAGGGCAGACTCCCGGCTGCTCACAGGAAGTCTCCAGCCGCTCCACGTGCCCTCCACGTGTCCACTCTACAAGCAGTGGCCTCACAGCACCTTCAGCAGCCAGATGTGGAGTTTTCTAGATTCCTAATTTCCCCGCGCCCCTCCCCGGCCACTCGACCCACTGCTTCTCCCTCTTCTGCCCTTTGGTCTCCTGCCCTTTCCACCTTTACCTGGGCTGTGTATCCTTCTCCCTGCATGACCCTCTCTCCATAAGGAGACCCAGCCCGCCAGGTCAGCTTCAGCTCCTATCTCACGCACACACACACACACACACACACACACATCTTTCCAACAAGACAAAACTGCTCTCAGATCCGCTTCCCTGGGCCACTCTCAGGTCCTCCTTTTCTTGCCACATGCTGATCCCCTTCCCCCACATCTGGTGATGAAGCCCTGAGTTTCCAAGCTAGCCCCGCCACGGAGTGATGGTGTGAATGTGAACAAGTTCGCTCTCCCCTCTAAATTGTATTTTTCTTTGGACTTATGTGCAAACATGAGAAGCATAGAATTCTTTATCCTATTTTTTAAAATATAATCTAATTTTTAAATGTTTTTTATCATATTCTGTAGGGACTTAAAGTTCAACATATCAATACTTGATGAAAAATACCTGTTCCTTATTATGCCTAAGATGTTTGAAATGCAGTGAGATAGTGAGGTTAAGATTGATAGCCCAAATCGTTTGATAATAACAATAAGCTTTTCTTCTGGATGGTTAACAACCTAAGTTTGCAGACCAAAATTAGAGAAAAAGGAGGGCTACAAGGAAAGCCAACATTTTGGCCCTAGCCTTCTAAGGTCAATTAAGACTCAGGACACATGAGAACTTGTACTGTAACGTCATGTACCTCGGTAGTGTCCCAAATTTTCTGATCAAGAAGATTATGGGGCCAAAGAGGAAAGTGATCGATGACATAGAGTGGGCCTAAGGAGAGTCACATGGGGAGAAAACACTCTCTCAGGCTTTCACAGAGAGCACATTAGCCAAGCAATGGCCGTGACTCATCCACATGGCTGCACTGATAAAGGTTCTACAATCTGAGGTACAGGATCTCAGGACAAATCCTGAGGGCATTTCACTGACCTTCTCAGACCAAAAAGCTACAACTCCTGTTGCATAGGTCCTGCTTTACCTTGGTCTTAACCATCCAGCAGAAAAGTATGAAGATGAAATTATAAGAAATAAAGCCATGCTGTTAAGTTGAGCTGCGGGGGACTCAGGTCAATAATTTCTGACATTGCCAGTTAAACAGAAGACCCAATGCTATTATGGGCTACTGGACTCTTTTAGAATATTTTGCTGAGTTTACACACCTATAATATTCAATAACGGAACTTAGAAAAAATGGGGTATACAGATGAATGTCCATTTTGTATCTGTGTATTCAAAGTGGTTGGGATAGATATATAGTTACATTCTGTTAATGAATAGAATGATTTGTTCTAATGGTGTTTGTAAATAGGATCACAAGTCCGCATCTTGTACAGCAATTAACCACTAAGAAGAATATATGCAGTGTATTATTTGTTGAAAAAAAAAAACTGTCACAAAAAAATAAATAAAAATAAAATAAAATAAAATAAAGTTCCTGAAAAAAAAATAAATAAACAACTATGCAAAGTGTTTAGACACTGCAGTAGACAAAGTGCTTAGACACGGTAGATTGAACGATGGCCCTATAAAGAGATCTGCCTCTGTCATTCCAACCTGTGTACATGACCATCTGTAATTAAGCTAAAGATCTTGACATGAGTTGACCCAGGGCTGCTGCTATGGATCCCAGACCCAGTGACAGGCATGCTTATAAGAAGACAAAAGGAGTGGGCCATGTAGGGACAGAGGCAGGGATTGGAGTCATACTGCCATGCACCGAAGAATGCCAGCAGCCACCTAGAGCAGGAATAGGCAAGGAAAGATTTGTCCCTCGCGTCTGTAGGGGAAGGTGTTCCTACCACTACTTCAGCCGCCGACTTCTGGTCACTAGACCTGGGAGAAAGCAACTTTCTACTTCTCTAAGCCACTGTGTGTGGAGATCTGTTATGGCAGCCATAGGAATTTGGTACAGCCCCTCAGAGGCCCTCTGTCCTCCCCCGCTTCCCTTACCCCTCTCCTGCGTCAGGAATTCTGCTATAGAGAGGCACAGGGAAACCAGCCCCAGCCAGCTACCACCACAGTAAAACCCCGTTTTTGTGCTTGCTTCGGCAGCACATATACTAAAATAGTAAAACCCCGTTTCCTTTACAAGCAGTCACTACGGGGAAGGCCTTTCCAGAAGACAAGCATTGTCCTCCCTTACTCAGGAAGGGAGCTGGCTTCTGCCCTGCTCCAGACCGGGTAAAGCAGGTGACGACTGGCTGCTGGTCACCCAGCTTTGCTGCTCAACAGCAGCACAAGATAATTCATCCTCATTTATCTTGGCTTCTTCTTGAAGACATGCTGGAAATTTACAGCTTATGTGTGCTTGTTGTCTGTCTGTCTGTCTGTCTGTCTGTCTGTCTGTCTCTCATTGTGGTCTAAGAAATGCTGGGCTGCTTTCTTCCCAGAGGCCCTGTGGCACCTGATTGTTTTCCCCATCACAATCCCTAAGTAGCCTACAAGAGGGCATAGAGTTATAGGCCTTGTAAATACAGCCATGCCCTGCTCGGACTTGACATGTGCCTGGGCCAGCCCTGTATGCTGGATGACAGCCGCCCAGGAGGCCATGGGGCGAAGGAGGCTTTCTTTCCACAGCTCTCTGATGCCAACAGCCAGGGTACCATTCGCCTCTGTACCCCAAGACATAGTCCCAAAGCAATTGGATCTGTCCCTGCCCCCTCACTGTCCCCTCACTGCTCAGAAAGGTCAAAGGGTACCCAGCTAGACTGTGGCAGAGCCCAGCTAGAGAATGAGACATGGAACAAAGAATATTGGTTTTGGTTTCCTTTGGTTTTTGAAACATACTCTTGCTAAGTCTCCCAGGCTGATCTTGAACTTGCAGTCCTCCCTCCTCAGCCTCCTATAGCAGGCAGGTGCCACTATGCCCATCAAGAAGCATGGTTTGGAATCTTGGCTCTGCTGTATAAACCAGCTAGGATTCCCTTCTCCTTTGAACCCAGGTCTTCAGAACCTGTCTCACCTCATGCATTTTTAAGCAAATCAAAGGAGAGAGGGAGGCTAACATGTTTCATGATAAGTCATAAGTCCTGGCACCAAAACCACCTTCATCCTCTTGCTGGAGAGTTGAAAAGAACTGCCCACCAGGCTGCACTGCCTTTTGCATGGGCAAACATTGCGGGGCTGCCTTTGCCCCTGGATCAGCTTTCTGGCGAACCCAAGCAGCCCCTCACTGTGTTAGGATCTAATTTTCCTTCTCTGCAAAATAAGGATCTTACAGATCCTGTGCCTTGAGGTGGCCCCAAGGGAAAGGGGGGCCTCCATTGGCAAGTAAAGCTCATGTAGAAGCTCCCGACCTTGCTCCTTGGAGCAGCTCCTCTTCCTGCGATTTTCCAAGCTGGGGTTCAGTTTCTAAGTGTGAGCTTGCTTTCTCAGAGAACTTGTGGTCTGACCTGTTGGAGGACCACTGGGCAAGCGGATCTTGGAGGCCACCAGAGGGCTTCGACCTCCTGGAACTCTAATGACTTCCAGCCTAGCAGAACATGTTCCCTGCAGGTTCTGACAGTAGTTTCCAAAAGATGACCTGAGTCTTTCAACCCGCTCCTGCTAAGGTGCAGCCCGTATCTGAGACCCGGTGACGGGGCCTCCTCTCCAAGGACCAGCGCAGAGCCCTTAGGCTGTCTGCTCGTGAGGTGTCAGGAAAACAAAGCACAGCGCTCGGAAGTACCCACGGCTGGGTCATTCCAGGGAATTTCTGGATATTTCTATCTGGAGTGGATCTTCTTGTAAGAGGATCCTCCAGACACCAGAAGACGGCAAGTCTCCAAGCTATTCTCTCTGTGTTCCCAGGGGTGTCTCTGAAGTGACAACGGCCGTAAACAGTCCAGCATCACCTCATCAATAACAGGGAGATCTCGGAGGCCACCAGAGGGCTTCGACCTCCTGGAACTCTAATGACTTCCAGCCTAGCAGGAAGGCACTCTGTTTTGGAGCCCAATGAGGACAATGGCTAAAGGTCAGAGACAAGAAGGCTGGAGATCAAGGCTCCCTTCTTACAGTGGGAAGCGACTTCTCCCTTTCTGTGCTGGCTCGAGGGGAGATGCCAGGAGTCTGTGCTTCTGGACAATTCCCATCTAGCTTCTTTCTAGGCACTGCTCGAGTTTAAGACAATGGAAGTAGGGGGTGGGGGAGGGGAACCAGGGGTCTGGGGAGGCCCCAGCGGGCTGAGCCACCAAGCCTGTCCTGGGCTCCATGTGTGGCCGCTCTGGCCCCTGGGTTTCCAGCCACAGGACTGGAACAGGCTTAGAAGTCTGGGCGCTCTTCAGAGCTTTTGCCCCAAGGCCTGGAGACTCGCTCTGCCGGGGGTGGCCTGGAGCAGGTCGCGGGGCTCTGTCTTCACCAGCCAACCTCTGCCCGCCTGGCAAGGAGCTTCCTGAGTCCAGCCAGGCCTGCCCAGACTCAGTCCTCCACCCATTATTCTCCCAGGATTTCCAGCTCAGATCACAACCAATTAAAATGATTCCATGCCTTCTCTGGGGTGTGCAGCTCCCACCCAAACCAAGTGGGTGACGCAGAAGGACCGCTGTTCGTTCTATGCCAGCTTGGACTGCGTAGGAAGACCCTGTCTCAAAAACAAAATCAAAAACAAAAAATCCTCTCCATGGCAAAAGCAAATGGTGCTCTCGCGCAGTCGTGCAGCTGTTTTGATCTTGATCCACTGAGATCAGTAAATAATAACCAGTGCTCACAAGTATGAATACATGTCTATATCAAACTCCAAGACAACATAGTCTGGTACGTCCTGTTACAATCTTTTCTTTCTTTCTTTTTCTCTTTCTTTCTTTCTTTCTTTCTTTCTTTCTTTCTTTCTTTCTTTCTTTTGTCTGCCTGTCTGTCTGTCTGTCTGTCTGTCTGTCTGTCTTTCTTCAGTACCAGAGATTGAACCTAGGACATTCACACTGAGATACATCCTCAGCCTTTTATTTATTTGTTTGCTTGTTTTTTGAGACAAATTCCCTAAATTGCTCAAGCTGGGATTGAGCTTGTGATCCTCCTGCCTCAGCTTCCCAGAGAGCCAGGGTTATAATCCCACCCTCACACCCAGTTCTGTTTCATCTTTTAATGTTGACTATAATCCTCTAAACCAGACATCCACAAGCCTTGTCTGTACAGGGCCACATAATAAACACGTTAAACTTAGAAGCTCTAGAATCTCCATCACAGCTTAACCAACTCTCCCACTGCAGCCAGAAGTGTCACCGATGGTAGGAAATAAATGGAGGTGGCAGTGCTCCAATGAGACCTTACTCACAGAGCTGGGTGGTGGATTCATTGTCCATTAAGCCACAATTTAAGCTGGTTTCTTGGCCTCTAGTGGGTCTCGATTTATCATCTGAAAATCGCTGGTGTGGGGGCCTTCCCCCGTCTTTCCCCAGATTTCACATTCCCCCTAGGGGTTCATAGACTGAGACCCAGAGGAGGCTGACGCCAGGCCTCAGCACAGTGCTGGGTCACTCAGGGTCAGCCTGCCGCATTGCTCGCCTGGCAACTGCTGTGAGGGAAGGTGCCATGTGAGCTAGCTCCGCTGTTAGCCTGAAGGGAAAGCTGGAAAGTCCATGCCTAGGACAGTAGCATCTTCCTACAGTGTATGACTGGGCTGCGGCTTCGGTTCCAGTTGGGTGACCCAGAAAAGCATGGAGTCGCAGTTTGCTCTGGCACCATGGCAGGGGAGGGGATCGGGACCACCTGGGTACTCAGTCACAGGAAACAACACCAGTGCTGAGGCTGACAAAATAGACAGATGAAAAGAATTACAGCCTGAATTTGGTCACATATTAAGGCAGGGACAGCCAGACTCTGTATTTCTTATAGCCAATCGATGCAGTGGCCATCAGGACCAGGCCCCTTCCCCCCATAGAACCCTAGTTCTCTCTCAGCCAAGTACAGGTTTCCAACAAAAAGACCTCATTCTGCTCACTAGTGTCCCTCTCTCCGTTCTGGGGCTCCAAGCCTCACAAGCCAGCTGCTTCACTGTGTTTTATTTTGAGTCCAGCTCTCCTCCTGACATGCACAGGCTAAAAGCAAGTTGGCATTTCCTGAAATTAGGACTAATACTCCAACTTCTTTCATTTGAAAACCTCCCCTTAGAGTTCCACTGAGGGAAGGCAGACTCGCAGCAAATTCACATTTATCAGGTGAGTGACTATTAGAACAGAAACGCTGCTTTATCCACATGGGAAATCGAGAAACCCAAGCTCCCGCCCCGTGGCCTGGGAGGAAGCAAGAAGCAGCAGCTCAGTAAGGCTGCCAGACACAAGAAGGAGGGTGAGTGCAGCCTCCTCCTGCCCCAGCCTCCCCGCCCATCGCCCATTGTGCTGGGACTCAGAGTGGGGTGGGACGGATCACTCAGGACGCGTTGGTGGAAGTGGATCTACAGGCATGTCTATGATTTCCTGGAGAGTGAGCAGTAACATTTCACTGGGCAATGACCCCAGCAGAAAGCACAAATGGCCCACACAGGGGCAGAGAGGACAAAGCTGACTGAGAACAATGACAAGTTCACCATGTACCTTACTGGCCCCTGGCTAGGGCTGGGAGGAGACACCCAGGGACAAGCACAGGTCCCCGGGACAGGAGCTGTCTGGGTTTCACTCAGAAGCTGGTTCTGTGAGGAACCCTAGAAAGGAGGCTGGAAGGCCCTGTCTCCTCTCACTCCCTGCAGCCAATCCTGGCAGAAGTTAACACAAGACAATGTAGGTCCATGGGGGGGGAGGGGGGTGCGCTCTCTGGTGTGGGTCTGGTGCAACAGGCCTGGCTCAGGAAGTAGCTTCCTTCTATGTGTGGTACTTGGGTGCTGAGAGAAGTGATGTGGTTCATGAGAGTCATCCTCTTTATCAGCTCTGTCTCTTAGGTTGGGGAAGGAGCCCCATGAAGCTAGGTACCTCCAAAGCTAACCTCTGTCCTTTCTGTCTACTTTGACAGACTGACCTGTAAAGGTTCCCCTAACTGTGAAATCCTACCGCAGTCCATCAGGACCTCATAGAACAGTGGAGTCCTCGTTAGAAGAAAACTTTACCAGAGAATTTATATGGGAAATAAACAGATTTTCAGAAACTGTTGAGATTCTTAATGCTAGGCAGATAGTCATGGAGTTTAGGTGCTCTGTTTAAAAGCCAAAAGAAGTACTTTTTATGGTATGAAGAGGATATGTGTGGCATTTCCGCCATGAGGGTGGTAATGTGGCTGAATGAGTCCAGCAGCTGGGAAAAACTACCAGAGAGGCAGGAAGCAGCTTCCTGTGCCAGGTGGACAGTGCTCCCTGGCACAGTGACACAACCTCACATGCCCAAGAGGTGCCCGCATTAATAATCGCATCATTGCCTGACCTGGCAAACAGGGCTTCCTGACAACAGGCCCACTACCTAGACTTTGCGGCTAGAGCGTCACTTCAACCAGAGTCTCGGGGGTGAGTGACTGCAGAAACTTGCTCCAGAGTGGGGGGCAGCCCAGAAGGGTTGCAATGACCCTATGAAATAGGTATTCTTGTGGGGAGCAGCTTCAGGGTAGCAGCAAGAACATCAGCTTTAAAATCAGCTCCGGATGCAATTCCTGCTGTGCTATACATCCGCTGGGCCTGCACGTAGCTCCAGTGGGTAAACACAGGCTGGGCATCATGCAGGAACCAGCTCCAAGGGAGGTCAAGAGAAAAGGTTTCATGGGGAAGCCCACATGAGCTGGAAGACAGGAGAAGTGCCCTTGGCCACATAGAGGTCATTCATACCTACGTCTACAGCGGGCCCAAATCGACAGGGTTTATCATGGCGGAACAACAGAAAGAACTCAGGGTACAGGGGGACAGTGGAAAAGCAGATTGGAAACAAGAGCTCTGGGAGAGGGGGCGGCCCACCGAGCCAATCAGCTTAGACTGCATCTTGTGCACATCTTGTGAAGACCCTTTGGAAAGAACCTTCTCGTTACATGAAGAGACCCTTGGCAAGGGCCCCTGGTCACCAGGGGAGATGATCATCTTGGTAGTGACCAAGCTTTTGCTAGGTGAAGAGAACTGATTCTTCCACCCACCCCAAGTACTCCACGCTACCATTTTTCTTACTTGATTGCAACAATGTAAGCCTAAGGGGGTGCCAGGCCGGATGGTGGTTGTTTCAATGGATAGGGTGAAAGAGAGGGGAGCCCAGAGACAGTGATATGGTGTGGGCATCATCAGAGGTGCTAGCAGACGCTACAGGAGGTGGGGGAGAAAGAATAGAAGATGATTCAAGACTGGGCCAGGCCAGATATGCAGACAGTAATGCTATTTGCTGATTCAAAAGCACAGGAAAAGGAAAATAGGTCACTAAGTGTCTTAGCAAGAAACCCAGAAAAGCTAGAATGATGACTGGGAGAGTTTCCACAGAGGTATGAGTGTGGTATTGGCTAAATCCAAAGGTTAATGCAGGAAGCTGGGTCTAGTCATAGCCTGGTATGGTCTACCATCTGCTAGCCAGAAAACAAGGGATAGAGCAGTTCTTGGACAAGAGAATCTTCCAGAACAACTGCCTTGGAGGGTCTGTAACCTTCAGCCAAAGACCACCAACCCAGGGGACCTTACAGGGAGTACACCAGAGAAGGAAAGACACAGTTTCATGTCCCTTCCCCATTTTTCTACTCCTGTGAGGGTTCCCCACCGACCAAACACATCCAGAAGCCAGGCCAGACCCTGGGACACTGAACAAAAAGAAAAGGACAAATGAGGCAAAAAGCAAACAGAGTACAGCCTGCTGCTGAAGAGTCTATCTCTGCTGCTCCTAGCTGGAGAAGCTGGACCAGCCACTGTCTGGACCAGCCCCTGGATATTTCTGATCCTCAGTGAGGTGGGACTTGAGACTCGATGGTGGACAAGGAACTGGGGAAGGATGAAGGGAGTGGAAGGCAGCAGAGTGTGCAGCTGGCGCTTTCTTCCTGTGGGATTCACTGGCAGGTTCTCTCCTAAGACTTTACAGAGAGGAGTAAATCTCACTCTTGGGCTCAGGTACAGCAATCTAAACACAGCAGGACAGTTTATTGGTGACCAAGCTGTTCCCAAGCCTCACTCAGCCCTGACCATTGAGTGGGGGAAGGGATTGGACAAGCTGTGAAGTGGGGGTAGTGGAACTGCATCCTAAGACGCAGCAAGGACAGAGTGGGCAGGGAGACAGTGCAGCGAGCATCCTGGTTCAAAGGCTAAGGCAAATATTCAATGCCTGCAGCAGAGACAAGACTGGAGGTGGAAGCCAATAGATGCGCATGGTCCTGGACTTGGACTCTTCATCTCTGGGCCAGCGATGACTAACCTCTTAGAGGCTGAGTGCCCAAACTGCAACTCGAAATTAACTCATTCATGCTGAAGTGTCAACATGCAATCACACTTGGACTCTGGCTGCCCATGCAAAACCTCAGAGCCGTCGTGGCTAACGATTCACAGCTGGTGACATCGTTGCTTGTTGCTTCTACTCCTTTCTGAGCACACACACGGCCCCTGTGACCCTCGTGCCAGAGGTTCACCACCTCTGCTTGAGGCTGTGGGTAGCCCTAAAGGGTTCCAAGGAACAAAGCGCATCACGATATAGGCTTTGTGGGTGGACTACTGCTAAGAGATAGTTGGAACGTAACACCTGGCTGGTTGTTATCATAATCATTGTAACAAAACCTCTTCAAATGCAGCTTTTATACTCGCCAGTGGGAATAAAGTCTCAGACAAGCAAGCGAAGTCACTGGCCTGGGCCTCAGCGGAGGGTCTAAGCCGTGGACATGTAAGCCAACCCCAACCTACCATAGAGCACACAGCAGGCTGGCCTTCTCCGGTGAGGACCTGTCTACCTGCAAACTGGAATGCATGTGCCAGAGCCCCTCACAGCTTTCTCTGCTCTTCCTGGGGATTGTGGCCCGACAGTTGCCACAAGGAAGCAAATGATCATCATTCACCAAACTCCGGAAAAGAGCCACGGAGCCACTAGATTCCACAGTGTCTCAAAGGCTGAGTCACAGAATCATTCGGGGGAAAAGCGCAGTGTAGTCTGAGCACAACAGGACAGAGAGGCAGAGCAGACAGCAGCCTCCAACCCAGGGCATTCAGACCCTGCGTGGGGGCATTACTTCCACCCCGCATTGATTGAGCACAGTAATAAATGGAAGCGGCTTGGGGATGCTGAGAGTGGAAGCGTTATGCTCGGTGATAAATCAGTGCTGGCCAATTCTCCACTCCAGTAAGTCAACCACATCCTCCTGGGGGCCCCCAGAGTCCCTGGCCCAGTTCAGAAGATATATCAGCCTCTTCTTCTCATTAAAGAATAATCCTTCAATTTCTTAAGCTGCACAGAGGGTGCTCGGTTATTGCTTTAATATTTTCTAATCCAAACTTATATGTTCTTTTATGCACTTGAAATAGTTCATTAAAATACATAAAAGCAATTAAATTAAGAACAATTCTCGCAGTGGCAATTTAAAGACCTTCTTGAAGCACAAGAACATTTGTTATGTCCCTCTTTTGTTTCCCACATAAGATTTAATGACTGAACACATCCTCTTGAAAGGTGAGACCAGAGAGTCTCTCCACAAGGCCTATGTTCATGGTGTGGTCTGCGGGCATAAACCACCTGCATGGAGCCACAGACAGTGCTTTGGCCCTCACTGCCCTCACACCAGAGGGTACCCCAGCCTGCTTCAAGCTGCCTTGGCTAAAGGACAGAAGAGTTGAGGGGTTGGGCTAGGAGTAGGCAGGAGGGTAGACTGCTGCGGAAGCGCAGAGGCACTGCTGTCTGCAGGTGGAACATGGAGGCGTAGAGCGGTAGACGGGGGCTCAGAGAGCATGTGACCCTGGGTTCAAGTCCCAGCCATAACACGAAAAAGAAGCAAGGAAACACAAAGAAAGAAGGAAAGGGGGGGAAGAGAGAGAGAGAGAGAGAGAGAGAGAGAGAGAGAGAGAGAGAGAGAGAGAGAATACTTATATCAGAACTCCAAAGCCATGTCCCACAGCAGTGAAAAATAAAACCACAGGTGGAAGAGGTAAAGTGCAAGCAGATTTGTTTAAAAGATATAAAGTCACGGATGTAAAAAGTAGCAGGCAAAGAAGCAGAACTCTCACTAACCAGAAGGGGATGCTAAGCAGGATAGCCATGGATGCTTCTTCTAGGGAGTGTTAAAGGGTTACAAAGGAGCTTGTGCCTGTTGCTTGTCAACATGATCTTTACTCTATCAGGGATTATGCCTTGTTCAGGGTCCAATCTGTTCAGCCTTCGCCCATGTGGAGCCTGTGTGCCTGTTACACGTCTAGATATCTCCCCAAAGCCTCATGAAGTCACAGGGGACAGCTTTTCAGAGGTTGCCGAATCTAGAGTTTGTGATTGATTCATGGTCCCATGTGAGATTAAGGGAGTGAGTGCTGCCCCGCCCTAGGGCGGGTAGCCCACATGCAGCATAAGGTGCAGAGAGAGGCTTGTCCCCTCCCCTCTCCCTTGTTGCTTTGCTACAGTCTGCCAACCAAGAGCTGTTCTCCTCTGCCAAGCCACCCTGCCTTGGAGCTAGCCAGCTATGGACTGAAACCTCTACCAAGCAAGAGCTAAACAAACCTTTTTTTTTTTTTTTTCTATTTATTTAACTTTGGGCATTGGGTATTTTGTCTTGGCAATGAGAGAGAAAAGTAACTAAGACAGCACCCTTGAGCCAATCGCCTGCCTGCTCTGGGGAGGTCGCTGCCAGCCTCGGACATCTGGCAGGTGTTCTTGTGAGATCCGTGGAGGGTAGTGCCTCCATTTTGGAGCCAAAGTCCTTCTTGCCTAATAGAATCCTATGAGACCTTTTACCTCAGTGGCAAGGCACAAGAGTACTTGGCTTTGCTCAACTCTAATTCCCCTGTCTGTCTCCATAGGGCTTCTAACTATTCTCCATTCATTGAGAACTTACTATACAATACCTGCCTAAGATTAGAAACTAGTTCAGGAATGGCAAAGGATTTCATTCCCTGCTCTAATCCTGACTGATTCATATGTTTGCCTAGAGAAGTGTTTTTATGTTGTTTTTGCTTGTTTGTTTGCTTGGGGGTTTTTTTGGTCAGCTCAGCCTGCCCTGGGGGTGGGGCTGGCACAGCATGTGCTACATGTGGTGCTGGGGATTGAACCACAGTCCCTGCACACTTGCCTAAGCTTGCCTAAGCAGGCCCTTTAGACCGCTGAGCTATCTCACCAGCCTGAAGTGTAGTTTTTTGTTTGTTTGTTTTTTGTATTTTAGGGAAGGGTCTACAGGGTGTTCATGGTCTCACTACTAGATCGAACTTGTAGTGATCCACCTGTTTACAGCCTCCCAAGAGCTGGGATTACAGGTGCGCGCCACTACACCCAGTCTCAATTGCCATCTCAGTGCGCCCTGGAGGGGTGGAGCCAGCACAGCAGGTCCAGGGATCGAACTTCGGACCCCTGCGCCTGCTTGCAGATGCTATTTGGCTGGCCCTCCGAAGTGTAGTTCTTAAGTAGTCTAATTCCTCCCCTCAAGTCCCATAAATAGTAGTATGCACCTTGAGTAAAGAAGGCAGACCCATAGTTTCTATGGTGGCAATTGTTTCAGATCTGGAGTGCTTAGCTTAGATCTGACACAGCCAGCAAAAGATGGTATGTAACCATTAACTCCAATATATCAACATCACTGGATTAAAAAAACACCTAGCAATTAGTGAGACTCACTAGGGGGTATGTCTGGAGGTGTGACCCTGGATGCCACACATGGCTGGCTATCAGTTCCTCCCTGACACTGTTCCCCTTCTCTGCTTCCTAGCCACCACAAATTAAGCCTCTCTTCTCTGCCATGCCTTTCTGCCACAACGGTCCTGCCTTGGAGCCAGCTGACCACAGACTGAATCAACAAAAACCATAAGCAAAATGAAACCTTGTCTGCTATCTTGAGGCAGCCCAGGGAGACTTTTTCAGGTGAGGTCCCAGGGTTAAAGAACACGTGTGCAATGTATCAGAACAACAGCAAGCAGCATGGAGCAGAACAGAGCACAAGAGCTGCCGGTGGCTTTACTGTACAATTGTTACACAGGTTGTGATCTCATATTAACATTCTTACACAGTTCCGGAACCAGCGCATGTGTGTTTACCTCCAAGTCATGGTTATATAATTGTATTCCACTGGAATACTGTGTCTGTGCCAGAAAAACGGAGTCATGCCCTCCAGTGTCCTTAGACACCCCTGAGCTTTGGAGCAGTCTGAATGGTTCCCCCAAAAGCCTCTTCCCCTTCAAACCTTGAGTATCTGGTACTATGTCCCAGTGAGGGGGAAGCTAACTAATCCCTGGTCCTAGGAAGCTTCTTGGCTTCTTCTGTGGAGACTAAGGTTCTAAACAGTAAGTGCAGCAGCCCTGGAGAACCAGGGAAATGCTCCTGTGTGGGAGGCAGCCCTCCCCATCCTCAAGCCCAGGCACGGGGAGTAGAGAGCAAATTCAGAGAGCCCTGGATCCAGTCAGCGTGAGTTCAGCCCTATCTGTAGCCACGACTCACACAGGCGAGCCACAGGACACGGGGCCTCGCCCCACCGCAGACAGTGGGCCTATTCTTTTTGAAGACTGAGTGCTTATCAATGGGAGGCCAGGCAGGTCTGGCAGGGGTCAGGGGATCAAGCTGCCTGCCTGCTGGCGAGATCGCTGGCCAAGCGAAGTAGCTAGACCTCCACAACAGCAGCACGCGGAACACAGGCGGATGCCAGCGTAGGGCAAGTCATAGCTCCAAAGGCCTTTGAGGACACTGCACATTCTGGGAAAAGAGGTGACAACATCCACAGTGGCCCAGCAGGCTCTGCCAAGAGGAGCAGCCCCAGCCGGCTCCACTCTGCTATGTAAATCTCCCTTGAAGCACTCAAATTAATTTCAGTAAGAACTCCCCAGAGCTCCCAAGTGAATCGCCCAGACGCCTCCTTTCCTAAGGAAAACAAGCAGAGGAAGAGCCAGAATTTGTCAAGAAATTAATTGGAAACAGCAGTGAGAGTCTCACGAATTCATACGACAGTAATTGCCTCCCTTCTCCAGGGCAGGCTGGGGTGCCCGCTTTCTTCTCCCACTTTGGAGCCTGCTGACCCCGGGGCTTAGCTTCTGGGAGAAGATGGTCCGGCCATCAGCAAACAGCTGTGCTTTCTCTCTCCAGCAAAGCTTCAAACCACATAGCTTTGTCTGCCTTGCAGCCCGGGACCCAGAGCCACAGGACTCACGTAACCTCTAAAGTGCCTCCGAGAAGAACAAGATGAGATGCCTCTGGGTGCTGCGTGTGCCTTACAGGGGCTCCAAGTTTGCTCACTATCTGTTTGGTTCATGTGTCTGCATAGGATAATTCGTGTCTTGTGTGGCTGATGAGGCCAAACTAGAATACAAGCCCTGTGCAGCTGGAAGGAAGCCCAGGGATTGGACAAGGCTCTGGGATCCGATAATCCAAGGCTCACTGTCAGCAGGTGGGAATACCAAGGCCCTGGAAAATTACAGGATAAGTCAAGGTCACAGAAACAGTGCCAACAAAGTCTGCTCCTCCAACCCACTCTGCCATGTCGCACATTCTTTAGTGAACAAAGCAGAGCACTTAGTGGGGAGGTAAAGACAAATAAGACCCAGTCCCGATTCTCAAGGGCCTAGTGAGAAAAACAAGGACATAAACGACGATGGTGTTAAAAAAATAATACTAATAATCCAAGCCTTGGAAATAAGGCCAAAAGAGTACAGCATGTTCTGCCAACTCATTTTGGGCATTATTTCACAAGCCTCCCCAACCAGTGCTTTAACTGCCGTGGGGAATGCATCTCTCCGTGATTCAGCTTAACTTACTGTTAAGGGCTCTGATCTCAGGAAGCTACATGTCAATGTCTAGATTTTGCCCAGTGAAGACATAAAAATTTTCCATCCAATAGAATGATAACGCCAAAGATTATCATTTTTAAAATGTCATGGTTTGTTTTCTTTTTAATTGTAGTGAGATACACATAGCATAGAAGTTATCACCTTAATTTTTCAGTGTTCAGTTCGATGGCATTAAGCGCGTTCACACTGCAGCACAAGCATCCTCACCATCCATCTCCTTTTTTTTTTTTTTTTTTTTCAACTTTGAAAACCGAGACTCTCTACCCATTGAACAATAGAACCCCATTCCGTCCTGCGCCCTCCTCCAGCAGCCCCTGGCCAGCATAGTCCATGTTCTGTCTCTGCGGATTTGATCATCAGCTCTTTTGTGTGCTTCCTTCCTTGTGTCTTACCCAGCGGAGTTACCCAGCGCAGACCCGATCCCTTAAGACCGTGAAAAAGCCCAGCAGAAGCTTCTGACTCCTCTCACACTGGGGTGGTTCCTGTTCCGTCTCTGCTCCGCCAGCCCTCCATCTGCCCAAGGGAGGCTGGAAAGGATCTGGGTTTCCCCAGCAACACTCACTGTCAGCTCGGCTTCCGCCTTTACCAGGGACTCGAATTTCCTGGCTGTCCACCCACCACGGGGCATCTGCAAAATATATCCTGAGAGACTCTAAATGCTACCAGCATCAATCAGGATAAATGGAAAACAAGCCTAACACACAGCAGCCATCTCTATAAGATCTTAAGTGCTATTAAGTATAAACCTGCTCCTGGCCACAGAGTAGAGACCCGCAGACCTTAGCCTTGGACCCAGCCAGGGCTCTGTACTCTACAGGGTGTCCCTGGCTTTGGCTGATGCAAAAGATCTGGATTGAGCCCTGAGATCTGTGTATGCTGAGCGTCTCACGTGTGCATGTTCCTCTTCCTTTTTCTCGATTTTGCAATCGCGGCCCCAGGCCTCCCTACCCCTGGCCATGGCATGTTCTGACATGCCCCCTGGTCCCAGCAGCCTGCACCACAGCTGCCTGCCCTGAATGCTGAATGTCCTAGTTTGTAACTGAGCAAGAGGCTGTCCGTGGCCTCCCTGGAAGTTTATACAGAGCCATCAAAAGGCACATCGTCTCAGGGAAGCCTGAGTGCTGACGGGACCCTCGGCCTCCGCCTGCCAGCCTTCTGTGAGCCTCGGCCATCCCCACCGCCCGACCGAGGCCTCAAGCACCCCAGGCCCTCAGCCTCTTCAGCGAATAAGGGGCACATCACCAGGTCTCCCTGGGCCTGGAGGGGGACACATGAAGGGGGCAGAGAGAACATGGTTGGTCTCAAAGCAGGGATGTCTGGGTTACCTCAGGGGGAGTCATTTGCGTGTGTTGTACGTGCCTGAAGAGAGGCTGGGGTCAGCTGGCCTGCATCTGACTTCTGGGTACCCCTGGGCATGTCAGCCCCCATAAGCTTCGGATTCCCATACCTGTACAACACTGAGAATGATAGTACCTCACTTAGTAGTCAAGGCTTATATGTCACGTTATGTTTCCTTAATGACTGACCCCATCTATGATGGTAATTACATGTGCTTATAATAAGCTGAAAAGTTCCCATCCAGCACCTTAATGTCTTAGTGCAAAGCATCATTCCAGTGGTTGTGGTGACTCTAGTTACACAAATCTCCTGCACTGTGAGTTGTATACACGCACAGTATAGCCGCTTGTGGTGGCGCCCGCCTGTGGTGGCGCCTGCCTGTATTCCCAGCACTCAGGGAAGCTGAGGCAGGAGGATCACAAGTTCAAGTCCAGCTTTGGCAACTTAACATGTTCACGAGAGTTGTCTCAAAATAAAAGACAAAGGACTGCGATATAGCTCAGTGCAAAGGCCCTGGGTTCAATCCCTACTACTGAAAAACTAGTTAAAAAGATAAAAGTAGATCAATGTGCATGTATAATACACAGTACGTGATATGATTGTAGCTGAGGGTGCTACTGCTTTATGTTTTTCCTATACTATATTTCTAATGCTGTTTTAGGGTGTTCTATTTCCAAAGAAATTGCTTACTGTAAATTTGTATGCTGGATCACTGTGTTTGTCTTACTCCTGATTGAATCACTTGCTCTTGCTCTTGACTCAGTCCAACAATGCTTTGTTCATCACGGCCCTACACACGCAAAATCCGCTGCTGATGTGGCCAGTAATAGGCCTTGTCGGGGGCTGGTGAGATGGCTCAGTGGTCTAAAGCACCTACTTAGAACAAGTTTAGCAAAGCTCAGAGACCACGGTTCAATCCCCCAGCACCACATGCCAGCCAGCCCCACCCCCTGGTGGGCTGAGCTGGCCACACACACATATAAATAAATAAAATTAAAAAAAAAAAAATAGGCCTTGTCATGATTTACCTGGAAATGCACTTAGGAGTGATTATGGACAAGAGTGAAAAATCAGTGACGATTACTTCTCTCCTGCAGGTGTGTCCCATTGCATCTTAACCACAATCCTGACGAACAGGGACAGAGTGACAGAGCTGCCGAAGGGTATTCTGCGCTGAAAGCAGTGACGCTAACGAATTCACTGAGAGCCTGCATCTGCTGTAGAGAAGCTTCTAGACCCGGGCTGAGGACGAGGCACAGAAGCCTGTCTGTCTCAGTGCCATGGTAGCCAGAGCCAAGACTAAACGCAAGTGTGCGATGTGGAAAGTAAAGGCTGAGCCTGACTCTGATGCTGAGCTCACTGCTTGCTCTGGGGGGCGGAAGTAACTCAGGACTATTGGGGGGATGCTGGATAAACTGAGGGTGCAGCATTATTATTTGCCAGGGTAAATTTGCAATACAGGCAAAACCTCGTTTTTCCAGAAATGAACATCTGAAGGACTCTCAGGTCAAGTCATTACTGGCTTCCCAGCTCCTAAGGACAGAGCCAGTCTTGCTTGGGGGCAATGTGGTGGGTACGAGCTGAAGGCCTTGCGATCTGGCACAGTGAAAGCCTCAGGCTGTACAGGCCCATCACTGAGCACACAGTGTGAGCGTGCGGCAGGAGCAGCAGGAGGCGAGGGGTGGCCCAGCTCCTCTTCCTACACGGCCTTCCAGAATTCACATGCTGGAGAAATGAAGAGGCACTGCTCGGAGAGTAGCGTATCTTTTAGGTCTTGCTTTTCTAGTGCGGGCACATCTACCTTAGAGTGTGCACAAGACAAACTGTCTAGTGCACCAGCTTTCAGTGAACATCCCATCCCCTTGTTAAGCGGATAACTGTATAAAACAGTACCTACGCGGGCAAAAGCAACCCTTAACACGTGGTAAGTATTTATTGAGGGGCAGGTTATGGATTTGGTCCTGTTTGCAGGGGGCGTGTACATAAAGACACACTGTCCCTGTTGGGGAGTGGGCTGGGGAACTGACTGTTTGTGTTCCTGGACATTGGTCCTGCCCCGCAATGCTTTTAGCAGCACATAAAGGAGGCCGGTCCTCATTTCACCTCACCTTGTCCAAAGAGAGGGAAGCTGTACTTTCATTAACGTGATCTATGCCATTTTCAGATCAGCCCTTCTCCACCTGGATGGATAGGATTACACGCTTCTCACTTCCCCTCTGGGAACTGAAACTACCCGTTAGTCTCTTTGACTCTGGCTTCTTCCTGGGGGAAAATGCAGAAGGCCCGGGATTAATGCAGCAGCTGATTTATTGTGCGGTGTCTGAAGGCAACATAAGTTGTCTGCCTGCTGGGAGGGGAACCAGCGAGAAGGCAGCCCCTGGCCTCTTTCTGGGACCAACTCACAGCCCTGTGTCATCTATGCTGCTTGAGTGGCAGAGGGGCCAATTCACCCGGGAATACTCTTAAGAAGCAGTGGGCCCCAGTCCCAAGGCCTTGGGCACGTTCAAGTTCTGTGACCTAGCAAGTTAGTTGACCTGGCCACACCACACCGTACCTACCCTGCTGGGATAAAGACCTCTCAGGGATGAAGCAAGGATTAAAATGAAATAATATGTGTCAACAGATGTGCTCTGAAAAAGTACAGATGTAAGAGCTGAGGCAAGGTGAGAACTGCAGGAGCCAAGGTCTTAGAAAGACAGACTGCACCTTCGCTCCTGATGACACGCAGGCTTGCTGCCATTTCTGCCAGCTCCTTGGCAGCTGGTGCAGACAATGGGCTGGAGAAGGTCAAGTCCCCATGCAGTTCCCCGAAAGGACTCCTTCACCAACAGAACCGACACCCACTGGACATCCGTGACCTGGATACTTGTCTAGGTGCTCTGGAGTAGACGGACAAAATGCCTAAGTTCCCAAAAAGCCTTGATCCTGAAGCTTTGGTATTTCTATTGCCTTCCTGCCCCACTTCTCTCCCTCCCAGAAACAGCTCTGTCTCTGAGACAGATGTGTCACCCTAAACCTCCCCTTGGAATCTGGTACTGGAAACAGCAGGCTCTTGGGTTGGGATTTTGTTTTCATTACCTCTAGCTTATTCACTGCATAGGACCTAAGCTGCTCAAGTGAGGAAGCCCCACCTGCTTTATTATGGCTTCCGGTAAGGTAGTTGGCAAAGTGGAGGCAAGTGATCAGAACAGAAATCGAGCTCAGGATCTACGCCGAGGCCCCGGCATGAAGTCAGCGGGCACATCGACACTGGGATGCTTTCATTGCCCTTATCTTTGGATGAACCAAGCAAAATGACCAACACTCCCTAATTCCCTGTAAGATATGCTTAGCTCATAAAAAAGAGGGGGCAGAAAGCACCCCTCCCCTTCACCAGGGCATGGAAAGTTGACCCTAAGCTTGTTTTCTAGCTGTGGAAGAGGTTGTGTGTATGCTGAGCTCCACCCACAGAAAAGCACGAATCACTCAAAGACACTCAAGAATGCTTCCCTGGTGCCTAGCCACATGTGAATGGCCTTTCTATGTTGTGGGCACTTTTAAGACAGTTATAGAGAGTAGCACATTTCCTCCACAGCCCCCCTTGCAATAAAAGTCAGGCATGGGATCCAGGCTCCACACTCAAGTTTGCTTACACAAGACTTCAGTTCAGAGGCTCTGGGAAAATTCTATTTTGCTGACAAGAACAGCAGCAGTAGCATCTAGCAGCACAAGCAACAGGGAGTGAGGCATACATTCCTGCGACAGAAGTGACCCTGGTGCTATCCACAAGAGTGGGGACAGTCACGCCAGGGGCATATCCCTTGTGGTTTGGAGCTTTGTCACCAGACACTTAGATTGAGCTCTCCAGCCCTCCCCACTAGCTTCTCGGTGTCATTCTAGTAACTTCCTTCTCTAGTCAGTAAGCCCAGTTCACCTCTTGTGATTGCAACTAAGAGTTGGCAGTCTAACTCAAATGTGTTTCGGCTATGATTTCTTGAGACCTTAGGAACAAATGCAGCACTCACATATCTAGTGTTCGCCATGGCCCCTGGGACTGTGTGAGGAGCTTGGTGCGCATGCGTTGTGGAAAAATTTACACTGCTATGACGTGGTACAATACTTCGCTTTTTGTGGGGAAAATGGAAATATCATTGTGTCAGAGAGCATGTCTCATACGAGGCTGAGCGCCTGTTATAAGAGGAGAGTTCTCGGGGCTAAGTGTGGATTTTACAGTGGATGATGGCAAACGTTCTATGCTCTGCTCTCTGGGGAGGTGGGCAGGGCGGTCATCTCATCTGTAAAGGGTCTCCTCTGAGGGAAGAGCCAGTTATACCTCAGTAAATGGAGGGTGGTAAAATAAAGACCCAAAGCTCCTTTACCATCCAAAACCAATTCTTCCAGCTCAGCAACAGGGGTAGTTGACAGCAGAATCTTTTCTCCTTGAAGTAGGATCTCTAAAGCCCCCTGGGGCTTGGGGAGCACGCTGGGGAGAGGGGCGCAGCCAAGCAGCTGCAAGCGTGCACCTGCCCAGGTCTCCAGCATGCAGGCTTCCAGGACAAATGCATTTTAATACAGGGAATTTTTTTCCATTTATTTCCCAGCACTTATTTCATTTACCCAATCCCAAAGCCAATAAATCTTGGCATTAAAGCTGATTTGATGTGTGATGCAGACAGTCTAATTAAGGGTAAGGTATTTTATCAGCTCCTCTAAATTTTCTTTTCTCTGGTCTGTGATTTTTTTTTAATACTGAGTTGATTTTTTTTTATTCATAAGGGCTTCATTCCCAGTTGTCATGGTTGCGTTAACCAGGTATCTAATGAAGACTTGAATATAGAAGTCTGCATCTCATTTATCCTCAATGGCAAAATTATTAAAGTGGCAAAAAAATAGCTTCCTGTGCTGGAATCTTTGTGGTCCGCCCTGAGTAATCCAAAAATACATTTCACAGTGTCTCACCCACTATGGGCTCAGCTTTAAACTAAGCAGTGCCTGACTTCAGTCTCCATGCACTGGCCCCTGTGTCCTAACACTCCTGCCCACCCTACTGCCTGGAGGGGCTTGGAGTAGAGGGGCCATGAACCCATACATATTTACTGGGCATCTTATATAGGCCAGCCTCAGAGATACACACCTTAGGGAAGGTCGAAGTCAAGTGGAACTCATAGCACCCATTTGGCCGGTGTCCAATGAAAGAAAAAGAGCCAAATACCCAGGCTGGAGACAAGGTGGAAAGATCCTCCTTTTGCCTCTGGGAGGTGACCTCCCAATCAGTCCTTTTACTGAGGAAGGGCTACCATGTATCTGTGATCTCCTCGACTTTTAGACTTTTTTTTTTTTTTTTTTTTGCAGAACCAGGGATTGAACTCAGGCCCTTGCACTTGCCAGGCAAGCATTTATTCCACTGAGCCATCTCCCCAGCCCTAGACTTTTAGACATGTACAAACATACTGGTTTTCAAAGCCTGCCACAATAAACTAACACAAACTAGGTGGTTTATCTGATTGAAATTTTTGCCCTACCAGTCTAGCAGGGAGAAATCCAAACTTAAGGTATCCGCAGGATTGTTTCCTTCTGGGGGCTATGATAGGAGAAATCGTCCCAGGCCTCCCTGGTTGGCTTATACATGGCTCTCTCTCTCTCTCTCTCTCTCTCTCTCTCTCTCTCTCTCTCTCTCTCTCTGGATCTCCCTATATCACCTCCCCACTATACAAGGCTTTTTGTCCAAATCTTTTCTGTAAGGGACACCAATCATAGTGCACCCTAGTGACCTCTTTTTAATTTGATTACAGCCATCATGGTCCTGTCTCTAAATAAGGAATTAGGGTTTCAACGTCTGAATTTGGGGAGCCACAGCAACAAAGCACATGAGTACCTCTGAAGGTGGTTTAACTAAAGCTCTGAAATATATCGGCCAACACAACAAGGATGGAGAAAACGTTAAGAATCAGAAGTGCTCACTCTACGCAAGCCATCTCCCCTCTCTGAGCCTCAGCATTCCTCTCTGAGGAAGGAACAGGCGACCTGGAGCTAAGCTTCCGAGGGCCCCTTCTCCCACAGCTCTAGAATTGTGTGCTGCTGGGAGGACAGAGTAAGGCAGTGTTGTGGGAAGTTAAGGGTTTGGCTCCACCCCTTACCAGCAGGGTGACCTTCTAGGTCTCCGAGCTTCTCACCATAAAACAGAGATTCTTCAGGAGGGTTTGCTGGCAAACAGTTGTGAGTACATGCAAATAAGCTACTGAAGATATTGGTGTCGTTCTCATTAGGAGTCGGGCTTGGGACCTAGGACTCAGCTCTGGCAGGGTCCGTTATGAGAGGGCAGGACGGGCCGCCACCTCACCCGGCCCCACCAGGTCCTGTGCTGCAGCTTGCATGGGGAGAAAGGCGGTAGCTGGCCACACTCTGGCTGTCCTTGTGACACGACTTGCCGCGCGCTTCATCCAAGCCCACCCACCTACTTAGCAAGTCAGGTCCGCTAAGGTTAGAGTTTCAGGAGACGATTTTCTCAGTGTACTTGCCTTTCATTATGCGATACTATGGAAAGTTGTAATAAAACAACTATTTTGTTTAAGCCAGTTTTATAGAGAAGCTATGTAAATCTCGGCTTCTCCATGACTAGACTGCTTAACACGGTGGCCCGCACGTATCGTGGAGGGTACGTTCGGGACACCCCCGCAATAAGTAAAAATCAGCAAAGTGGTGATGGCATATTTATTTTAGTATTTATATACATTTTGGGGCTTTATAAGCCCTTCCCACACTCTTACAACCCTTTCCCACACTTTTAAAAACCCTTCTAATACTCTTAACCATTTTCTAAACTTGTAAACCTACATCATTTTAACAACGTATACTGTACAGTACTGCAAAATCCTGCGATCTAGTGAAAAATCTGCAATAAATAATTTAGATTAATAGTTTTTGAAAACCCGCGAAACAGTCGAGTCCGCAGAAGTCCAACTGGAAACTGCGAGCAAACTGTATATCTCTAGAGCTGTCATTTGGCTCTTACTGTCATTGAGTTGGATTTTCTTTTGTTTTCTTGCAGCACTGGGGTTGAACCTACGGCTTTTACCCTGAGCTACATCCCTAGGCCATTTTGTGTGTGTTTGTTTGTTTGTTTGAGACAGTGCTAACTGCCTAGCCGGCCTCAAACTTGTGATCCTCCTGCCTCAGTGGCTGGGATTCCAGGGTGTGGCACCGCGCCCCCCTATACTGTGATGTTCTCATGTTATTTTCCCAGCCCTAGACAGGCAAAGCAAGGGAGCAAACGGGCTTTCCTACTCGGCTTAACAGCCACAGCGCACCAGCTTGCCTTACACAGTGTCGTCTCCTATGTGGTGAGAAGGCACCCCGAATCACAGATGCACCCCTCAGGCTCGGAGCCCACAGACTAAGCCTGGCCGCTCAGCCTAACGCTCTCCGCGCCTTTACCTCCCCAGCCCCTGCGCAGAGCAGGGTTTTCTGAGGCCTTGGTGCCCCCTGGTGGTTCCTACGGGCTCATTCCCCTTAACACCTGCAATCCTCAGGGTCTGAAAGACAGCCCCAAACCTCAGGGTGGATGGCCCAGGGGTCATGATGGTTGGGTCCATCAGGAGAAGGCAGGACGGCCCCCACCTCACCTGTACCCACCACGTCCTCTGCTACAGCTTGAATGGGCACTAGAGTGGGACCCACTATCAGACCTGCACTTTTTAAATGGATCTCTCAGAAGGATTCTGAAAAGATCGAGGATTAGGTCCTTTTCCCCCAAGAAGTCATGGAGACTCATTAAGTACTACTGAGTACTGAGTTCCTATTTGCTCTGTGTACTCAGAATTCAAGACGGAAGAGGCCTACTTCCTATCTGAAAAGTGAACATGTAAAAATTAGAACACAGGAAGTCAAACTGTAATGTGGATGATGCGGACCTTTTCCTATCATCCCAGAAATAGTTATCAGAATTCAAAACTAAAAGTAGCTGGGCAAGGCACATACCTATAAGCCCAGTATTTGGGAGGCTGAGACAAGAGAATCAGAGTGAATTCAAGGCCAGCCTGGACTATATAGCAAGATGCTGTCTCAAAAAAAAAAAAAAAAGGATTTGGAGGCATAGTGGTACATATCTGTAATCCTAGCACTGAGGGAGGCTGAGGCAAGAGGATCCCATTTGAGTTCAACCTGAGAAATTTAGCAGGACCCTGTCTCTTGCCGAGAGAGAGAGAGAGAGAGAGAGAGAGAGAGAGAGAGAGAGAGAGAGAGAGTCAGTCCTGGTTTCAGCCCCGAGTATGAAGGGGCACCTGATCAGCTCCTCTGAGCTACTCCTCTCTCTCCACCTACATGCTCAGGGGCAAAGGACAGCCTGAGGAGTAGGGGGCAGGATCCCACAGCCTGTGCTCCAGGTCACTTCTGACATGTTGAGGCTCTCTGGGCCAGCTTCAGTCTTCTTCCTACATTTTCCCTTCAAAGACCTTCCTTCCAGTTTGGAAGATAACCAGACTTCCTGAGAATCCTTTAATCAATGATTTTGCTTTGCGATCTGAGATGTCCTGGAGCCACACTGGACAAAATGGTAGCCATGAGCCACTGTCACTCTTCAGCACTTCAGATGTGGCTAGTTTGCCCTGAAATGTGCTGTAAGTGCAAAATATATATGAAGGTGGGTTTGTTTGCTTGTTTGACTATACTGGAGATTGAAGCCAGGGCCTTTGCTTTGAGCTGTATCTCCAGCTCTTAATTTTTTGAAAAAAACTTTACTAGTACATATTTACCACCCACAGTGCTCACATTCATCTGAAAATTTGCACCTGTAGGAAATATACCTGAGTTCTTTTTCCCTGTTCCCTTCCTCTCCCTTCAACTCTCCTTCCTTTTCCTCTCTACTTACAGAAGCTTTGTTTCCATATGCTTCCTTCCATTCTGTCTTTTTCAATTCCTTTTCTGAATCACTATATTACCCAGGCTGGCCTGGAACTCACGATCCTCCTGAGGGCTGCCGGTGGTGCTGGTACTCTGGGTGTTAGAGATGGTATGGGAGAAAAAGATGTAAAATACCTTGGTATGTTGTATTGATTACATGTTGAAATTATAATTTTTAATTAATTTTATTGGCATATTTTAGATACACATAACGTTCATCATATAGAATTTGTATGTGTCCATGATATATCTGAATTCTTTTTTCTCTCTCTCCACTTACAACTAGTGACGCTAAATACTCTTTCATATATTTGCTGTTTCTATTTCATCTGAGAAGTGCTTGTTCATTGACATATTTTACATATATCTTTAGCAAATAAAATGTTCAAGGGGCCGGGGAGATGACTCAGTGGAATAAGCGCTTCCCTGGCAAGCACAAGGGCCTGAGTTCAATCCCCGGTTCTGCCAAAAACACAAAGCAAATAAAATGTTCTTAAAATGTAATAACACTTAAAAATTACCAGCGTGTCTCACATTGTACCTCTGTTTGGATAATGCTTTGGAGGTGCAAGGAAATCGGAGCTGAAGCCCAGGCCCAGCGAGGCTTACCGCATGGGACCACAAGGGGGCGGCATGAGACCCCAACCTCCTCAGGCAGGACTGGGAGGAAGCAGGCTGAATCCCCCATACAGCTGAGGCAAGCTTTGCTTGAAGTAGTCGATACCTACAGTTTCGTGTTGTTTTTTTTGTTTTGGAGACACGGGCTCACTGTGCTGTCCAGGCTGGCCTTGAGCTCGTGGTCTTCCCGCCTCAGCTTCCCAGAATTCTGCAGCGGGCACCAACAAGCCCAGCTTCCAATGCTATCTTTGTTTAAATTGCTTTTCTAAAATCTGCACGGCCCATATGTGCTACCTCAAATTTAACATAATTTCTCTAGAGCATGAGCCCAAAATGCCCGAATTACAACAAACTACTATTTTAAGGATATTGGAGATTCTGCAAATTTCATTATGACAGTTTGGTAGTCAAGAGGGACTCTTCAATTAAAGCCCTGAAAATCCTTGGAGCCCGACCCCAATTAGAAAGCAAAGTGTTCACAGGCTGAGTGCAGAAGGAAACTCGGCACAGGAGGGATGTGCGGGATGCGTGAGCTTTTGACGTCCTGCGCTTCTATTGACTAAAGCGCTGCCTGCACCACCTCTCTGGAGACAATTTGTCAGTATATATCAAGTCTTTAAAATGACCACACAGAAGGGAGCATAAAAAGAATTAAGATGTGTTTTGAACGCTCCCCATGATGAATGCAAACATAATGTACTACAAATTTGTACTGATAAATTTTACATATATGACCAAATATTTTGACCCAGTAACTATTTCTGGTAACATCATACAATTTAAACTGCACAGATATTTGCTATAAGTATATTCACCCAGCACTGCAATAGTCAAGACAAACACACAAAAAGAAAAGAAAATACCACAAGAAACCTGAGCAGGCATTAATGATGGATCAGGTAAACCAATTAAAGTACAGTTGTCACATGGGAAAGAGTGAAAACTGTTATGGAAATATGTTTATTTTAAATTCCGCGAAGGGGCTGGAGAGATAGCTCACTTGAATAAGTGCTTGCCTGGCAAGCACAAGGACCTGAGTTCAAACCCCGCTCTGCAAAAAATAAATAAATAAATAAATAAAATAAATAAAATAAATTCTGCGAAAAACCCAGTTATAGAATTATATATTCAGTATGTGTGTTAACTTTGCTTAAAAAGAACAATTTAAAAAAGTGAACGTATACATTTGCAAAGAAAACTATTTGCAAAAGGTATTGTCCAAGGGACTCACAATCCTGTCTGGACAGTGACACTATGGGTAGTTTCCTTTCTTTATTTAAAAAAGTTGACGTTATTTTTAAGAAGTCTTGCCCGGGGGAAATAGCTCAGCGGTGCAGGGCCCGCCTGAAAGCGGAAGGTCGTAAATTCAAAGCCCGGTACAAAAAAAAAAAAAAAAGGAAGAAAAAAAAAGAAGTCCTAACCAGTCTTTACAAGTTAGATCTTAAGTGCAACATTCTTCCCACAAATTTGCTAAGCCTTTGCCGCACACAGTACCAATGTCTCCTACTAAAATCCTAACGCTTTCCCAGCACCCAGTTTGGGATTACTCTTAACTTCCGCCGTCCCCTCCCTCAGGCCCTTTCCTGCAGCTTCCCAGGGGTTTGGTCTTCTGTGTGCTTCTGCCTCCTGGATCAGAGCCTGCCTGAATCATCGGCTTACTGAAAAACCTAAGACCTGGCCCTACCTAGACCTCAGAGTCGTTGGAACTGAAATTCAAAGGTTAAAAATTGTAAAGATAAAGTGCCAGGCCGGAATTCTGGCCCTGCGGCCCGGTTGTGGGCCTCTCTCCCGTGAAGAGTAACCCGATCGGCCAGATTCCGCGGAGGAGCCAGGCGCTGCCATCTCCCCTGTCAATGCCAGGCAGCAGAACCCAATATTCGCGCTGTGGAAGATCGCTGCGCAGGGATATTTTCCGGGTTCCAAAAAAAGGGAAGGCGGTTGCTGCGCGGCGATTAATTTAGTCCCTCTGGAGACGCCGTCGGTCCGGTGCGTTGCTCGTTCACGTCACGTGACCGAGGCCTGCTGTGCGGGGCGCGCCGGGCGGCCGGGTCCGGGGTAGGGTGGACGCAGGCAGGATGGAGGCGACTTTAGAGCAGCATTTGGAGGACACGTGAGTAATACGGGTCGCTCAGACTGGTCGTGAGGTCGCAGCGTGGGAGACTGAGCGAGACAAAGAGTGCGCGCGGCGAGCATTTGGGATGGGTGCGCGGCTGGGCTCGGCCGCGATCTGCAGAGCGACTTGGACCTGGCATCTCGCAGGACTGCACCCATTCCGCCGGCCCGAAGCGCTGTTGAAATCAGCTGTAGTCGGGGTAGTTTCCCCAAGAGTTTGGGAAACATCGACTTTGGGGAAGGATGTACCGGGTGTACCAGGTCGAGCCTGCAGTGTAGACACTCGTGTCTTCAGCTACCTGGTTGGTGCTTAGGGAGGTAAAGGTAGCCCCTACACTTTGAGATCTATGAAAATTCAAAATCTGAAAAGCATGACGCGTACAGGGAGCCCCCACTCTCCCACCAGCCCCTCAGTGTGTCACTTCCACGCTGGGAGAAAGCTCTCGCCAGTTTCTGTCACTTTGTTTTCACACCGAGATTGAACCCGAGGCCTTCACCCTGACCTATGTCCCTAGCCCCTTATTTTTTGAGACAGTGTCTGTACATTTCCCAGGCTGGGCTTGAGCCTGCAACTCTACTGTTTCAGCCTCCCAGAGTACTTTGATTACAGGTGTATACTACTACACCCTGCTCCCTTAGTTTTTCTAACAGTTGGAGGAACCGGGGAGTGAACTCAGGCCCTTTTGCTTGCCAGGCAAGCACTGATTCTACTGAGCCATCTCCCCAGCCCACCCCCAACAGTTGCTCTAAAAGAGTTTGCATAGTAAAGCATGTGTCCAGAACAAGGGTGATAAAAATACTGAATCTTGTGTTTGCAGCCCTCAAAGCAGAACAGTATTTGAGAACTTCTTCCATCATCAGAGAGAAAATGATTTAATTAGTTACAGTTTTTCTTTGAGGGGTGATAATGAAAAATAGTTGGGCCAGGCATGGTGGCGCAGTCCTGTAATCCCGGCACTCAAGAGGCTGAAGCAGCAGGAGGCTTACTGTGAGTTCCAGGCCACTCTGCTACATGACGAGTTCAAGGCCAACACTACATAGTGAGACTTTACCTCCAAAGAAAAAGAAAAAATGTTGGAAAACGCTATTATAAAGCACTTAAGCAATGCCTGGTACATAGAAAGCCTGTACCTGCTAGTCATTAATATTTCTTCTTTCCTCCGTTCTCAAATTAGAATGAAGAATCCCTCCATTGTCGGAGTCCTGTGTACAGACTCACAAGGACTTAATCTGGGTTGTAAGTGTCTCACACCAGCCTCCATCAGAAATCAACTTGGAGCCTGCTGGGCTACTCTTCTCTAGCATTTTTGTTGTTGTTGTTGTTGCCTTACCACTTTGTGTGTGTGTGTGTGTGTGTGGCCAGCTCAGCCCACCAGGGGGCAGGGCTGGCTGGCATGTGGTGCTGGGGGTTTGAACCGCGTTCCCTGTGCTTTGCTAAGCTTGTTCTAAGTAGGTGCTTTAGACCACTGAGCCATCTCACCAGCCCCTGCCTTACCACTTTCTCAGTACTTTTGTAAGTAAAAATTGTTTCCCAGATTAGAAATTGAAGCTTTTTATTGGCATTTAAAGGGTAGAAGTTCCTTGTAGAGCTAATATAAAACAGCGGTCTCCACTGAAATAGTGTTTGAATCGTTTAGAATTGGGTCGACAAAGGACATAATGATAGCTGTTGCCATTTTATTGAATGCATTCCATGTCCTGGGACTGCCAGGTTCTGCATACATGTCTCTAATTTTCACAATAACTGCAAGTTGGGTGGTGCTACCTGTTAGTTCTTCCACTCTTTCCGGGAAATTAGGCAGTGGAAATGGATTTTAGAGTAGGACACATTGCAGTTCAGTTCCCTGTTCATTTGCTAGGAAAGTGAACCTGTGCCCAAAGAAACTCTCAGGGCCTTAGTTTCCTCTCTGGCTTAATAATGGTAATAATTACAGCGTTACCTTTATCAGACTCTTGTGCCAGTCATTGAAAGTGCTTTTACATATTCTATCATTAATCCCTCAGAACAACCCCATGTGGTAAAAAGACTTGAGATCTGGTACTTAACGTGCCCAGGCTCCTATGCTAGTAAATGGTTGAGCCATAATTTGTACCTGAAAATGTACTGTGTGTGAGCCACACTCCTGTGAGCCAGCACAGAACCCAGATCATAATGCTTAGTAAATGGTGTGATTACAGATGAGGAAGGAAGTCCAGCAAGGTAAATAAAGCACCCTTCCAAGTCGGGCTAGTCATTCTAGAACCTCTTATCCCTGATGTAGGAATTTTTGAAGCTCTGAATTGTTGCTGGAAAGGTAATCTGTAACTCGGTTATTACTACAAGTCAGTCATTTACAGAAAAAAAAAAGCCTAACTTTTTGAAGCTTTTGCCTGGCTCACTAGTGGAAAGACAAAATATTTTATGTAACAACATTGAATCTATAGGCTTGGTTGCAGTGAAATGTCTTAATTTTGGGCACAGTTCAGCTTTTGTTGTCTTTATTTACAGAGTCTACCATATAGTGATTACTTTTGGTACCTGTGGACCAAAATTTGGTTATAAATTATAGATTAAAACAAACAGGGGCTGGGGAGATGGCTCAGTAGAATAAGCGCTTCCCTGGCAAGCTCACGGGCCTGAGTTCAATCCCCAGTGCCACAAAAAAAACAAAAAAACAGTAATAAAATGTTTTAAGGGAGATAGTTCAGTAGCACAAGCTCCTGCCTGGAAGATACTTCTATACCTCTGTATTTATTTTTTGGCTGAACCGGGGATCGACCTCAGGCCCTTGCGCTAGCCAGGGAAGTGCTTATTCCACTGAGCCATCTCCCCGGCCCACCTCTGTGTGTATTTGGGGGTAATCAAGCGATTTCATCTTTTTCAGGCCGAGGGACGCTATCAGATGAGCACGCTGGGGTGATATCCGTCCTGGCTCAGCAGGCAGCTAAACTGACCTCTGATCCCACTGATATACCTGTGGTGTGTCTAGAATCAGATAATGGGTAAGTAGAGGTCAGGGCCCTACCCTTTAACTGTTGTTAAGAAAACTCCCTGGGAAACTTGGCTGGGGTCCCCTGTACTCATCCCCGATTCCTTCGTCAGAGTCTTCACCCTTTGGACCGCAGAAGCAGATAGGTTCGCCTCTGAAGCGAAGGCGCGCCTTCAGCGTGCAGGTGCATGCAATGAGGAGTAATTGTCATGATCTATCCGTCTACTAAGAGAAAGAACAGTAATGGCACAAAAGACTAATCAAAGAATAGAAACTTCTAAAATAATAAAAATAATGATATTCAAAGTGAGGGTCTTCAGAACAATACTAAGTTAAAAAATTAAACTACAAAACTAAGGATAATATGGCCCCAGTTTTATAAGAGAAAATATGTATAGATGTAGGTTAAAAAAAACTGCTTGTGCGAGGACCTGGATCGCCCACACTGCAAGAATCAAAAGAAGAATAGGAAATAGTGACGGTGTTTGTCTGTGAGTCATAGGATTAACAGTTAATTTCATTATTATACTTTATAATTTTACTTGCTAGTATTTTCCAAATGTTCCCTCATACTTATATATTGCATTTGTGGTTTAAGCTGGACATCTTTCAGTGTTACTGTGAAGCCCCAGTGGTTAACATTTTCCTGAATGTCGCTCCCCTTGCCTTTCAGGAACATCATGATCCAGAGGCATGACAGCATCACAGTCGCAGTACACAAGATGGCCTCCTAGCGCCTCCTGTCCGTTCTTCAGCACCCCTTCTCTGAGGCTCGGTCCTGCCTGTTAACTGTCTTGTAGAACTATTAGAGTTCACTGGTTAGGCCCTGCATCTGATGTAACTGGGCATTTTTCTATTTATTTTAGATTAAGTTGCTTTGTAACCAGTCTATCAGGATATTAGAAAAGGATCGTGTTTTGAGGCAGCAGGTCCAGGTTACTTTGTGTAAAGAGTTTTACATTCAATAAATCTGTGTAGCTGAAAGCTTATATCTTTTCTAGATTCTTTATAAACTTCAAATGTTTCTTCCATTATCATATTTTTTTTTCAAGGAGATACCTGTTCCAAGCTACTACTCTTTCAGCAGCTTTCTGAAATGCCTGTAGTGTCCATGGATATTTAAAAGCAAACATATTCTTCTTCCTCTATAATAATGTCACTGATTATTACATGCCAAAAACTTATATAGTTATAGTACAGACAGTACTCTTACCTGCCTGCCATATGGTGTGTAGTAAAACTAAGGCTCATAGTCCTTATTTGGACTCAGGACTCCAGTTCAGGGCTTGTACTCTTAACATAAACCATCAAAGAAATAACCATGTTTAGCCAGAAAAATATCTTTTTACCATTTGAAAGCACAGGTCAATATTGCCTTCTCTTCAGTCTTCAGGTTTCAACACCCAAATGCTAGACAGGCAGGCACAGAGGACTACAGTCTGTTAAATTTGACAGTTACTAATGTAACTGTTGTACGTTAGTAATTTAGCACTTCACTGTATAAAAACTGCTTTGAGTTCAAAGTCAGCCTAGGTTACACAGTAAAACCCTGTCTCGAATCAAATAATAATTAAAAGCTTAGAATTCTTTTTAACTGACTTGGAGTTGGCACAATGGTCAAACTCAACTATCCTTGAGATTTGAGCTTTTTTTAGTCTATACAGAATGTGAGGCAATTCCATATGGTAAGTAGATTTTATGTCCTCACCCCCTACCTCCAGTTGGCGTGGCTCTGACAAATACTGTTCCTTAGGTTTAACACGTCACCAGGACTTAGAAGACCTAGTGTTTTCTTGTACTCTCGTGAAGCATCACCTTTACCTGGATGGATCAGGTAAGGTCAGGCAGAAGTGAGGCCTGACCTTCCGAGGCCCTTTCAGTGGAGCCGTACATGTGCACTATATTCCCCAGCAATGAATTATAACAACACTCATGCAGTGTTTTCAGGTGTTGCCAAAGCAGGGCCATCACAAAAGCACTTTCTACCTTAAACTTCAAGAAGGAGCGCAACAGTTCTGTACAAACTAGTGCTGCACACATTTAGGCGTAGTGGCCCACCTGTTTAGGGAATGCAGAGGACCCCCCCAAGTCTCAGTGCCAGCCAGAGGCTGATCTTCTACAAAGTCTAAAAGGACTGGAAGAGGAGAAAAAAGGGTTCAGCCCCCCACAAGAAAACATCGTAGACACTTAACAGTTACTCATTTGACATTCCAGAGACTAACAGTGCTGACTTAGGAAATAGCCTTAAGGCCAAGAGTTAGAAGGTGAGCAGCTCAGAGAATTATCTTTACAGATCCTAGAAGCTTACTAGTTCAACTGGGTCCAGATACTAAAATGTTAACTAATATTCCCAAAATGGTTTAGCAAATTTTTACTCTTCCAATTAGGCCCCATCTGATTAACAGAAATAATTTTTAATGCATGAAATACCAGCAACACTACTGTAAATATGGAGTCATTTTACAATGTCCTGTTTCCTTGAAGCACCCTTGCAGAATAGGATTAGCCATGTTTTAGTTTCAGAAATGAAAAAGGTAACTTGACCAAGGGTCTGGAGGCTTAAAATGCGCAGTTGCAATTCTTAGCAAATCTACACTTTCCACTACACCTTAGTTTCCTGTTAATACATTTATGCAGAAGGTTTTGTTAGATTCTTTTGCAGCCCGCTTAAGCCCTGCATGATTTCCTCTTCTACCACTTTGCAAATCTGGCCCCAGCCAGGGGCATCAGATCTAGCAGTACACACAAAGTAAATTCTCATGTCAGGCTTTCGTTTGCTCATTTGTTTTTTATTGAGACCAGCTTTGATAGGTAGTCCAGGCTGGCCTTGAAGTGACTTTGCAACAGCCAACCTGCACTTGTCCTCACCATCATCCTCCTGTCTTGGCCTCCTGAGTCTTAGGATTGTAGGCATGCGCTGCACATCCAGCTGCACATTACCATTAGAGTCTCACCCCACCCTATTTGTAAAGAGCAGCAAACCCGGGTACAGTCTGAGGCTCCATAGTGGGTTTAAGGACAGCCTGGGCGACACATCGAGATCCTAACCAAAAACAAAGAGCTGCAGATGTGCTGCCAAGAACTCACACAGGTCCTACAGATGTTTAACTTACAAGTGTGTGATTAATGAGGGCTGGCTGGCAGAGAAAGCCCAGCACTGTACACCTGCAACCCTAGCGCTACAGACGCTGAGGCAGGAGGGTCACAAGTTCAAGGCCAGCTTGAGCTGCATACCAAGGTTTTTGTCTCAAAAACTCAAAAGCCAAAAGATCTCAAGAGCTGTCTAGGGCAGGGGAGATAGCTCAGTGGAATAAGTGCTTGCCTGGCAAGCATGAGGCCCTGAGTTCAGTCCCTGAAGCAAAAAAAAAAAAAAAAGAAAAGCTGTGTGAAGAACAATCTCCTTCCATGAATTTTTGCCTTCTGCCCAGTGTTTGATCCCTAACACCAGCATGCATAATCTGTTATCTTTACAGAGCTTCCTCCTAAGTGACTAAACTGTCCTGCAAACTCTGTAATTCAAAAATATTTGACTAAAGATTAAAGAGCTTGGCTTTAAGACTGAGAAACTCTTTGTTTTTCCCCCTTGCTTTTTCTAAAAAGGGAATTCATAAATGTGAATATTTTCCAGATAAAATAAGAAAAACGCTGGCATTAAAATACACTCTGGTTTAGGCTCTAGATTGTCGGTGTGGGGAGATTATTCATGTTTTTTTTATTTTTATTTATGTATTTATTTTTTTGGTATGTGGAAGGTGAGACAAAAGCAAATAGGAATAGAAAAGTTTAATTATCCCATTAATTTTCTAAGAGACTCAACCTTGAATCATTTCAAAAAAGCAGTAAGAAAAAAGCTTTCTCAAAAGTTACTCATAAATAGGTACATCTCTTGCGGGAGGTGTTTCAAATTAAGGTAGGCAGGCAACAAAAAAGCAATTAAAATGGCCAGGTATATATAGCTCAGCGGCCTAAGTGCCTGCCTGGCAAGCCCACCGTCTTGAGTTCAATCCCCGGAACCGCAAATAAATAAAGCAATTAAAATGTGGCTGGAAGCTCCACATTAGTAACCACAATCTTCAGTCGACGAAAAACAGCACACAACCTTAATTTAGGAAAAGTGCCGCGTGTGCGTAAGTGGATCAAACCTCGGGCGAACGCGGGCCTGGAAGGACTCGACTCCACCTCCAAGCTACACCCCAGCTCAGCCATTACTTGTGTGGCCTCGGAAATGAACACTTCTCTTACAAATAAGCCTGTCCCGGGAGTCTCGTGGCGCTCGCCGGCATCCTGGGTCCCATCCCCCAGCCTTGAGCGTGCTCACCGAAAGGATTTTCCCCTTGGTTTACTCAACAATTACTTTTGACCCTACAGACAAAATCTCTACCTTTCAGTAAGCCGGGTGGGGGCGGGCCTGAGGCGCTCTCAAGTTTCAGCCTTTCCTCTTCCCGTCGGGAAGTCAAGCCGCAGCCCGAGGGCCCGAACCGCCCTGCCCCGGCTCTGCCGCGCTCGCTGCTTTTCCCAGGCTGCGGAAAGAAACGCCTTAGAAAAGGGGTAGCATTCTAACATCACTTTTTTTTTTTTTTGCTTGCTCCTAAATTGCCATTACCGTATGTGAGAATCCGTTGCTGGAAACTACGTCAAAGGTAAGGCAGAAAAGGGACGGCGTGTGGGGTCTTTTCTCCGAGGCCTGCCGCGACCCGCATCTCTGCTTCCAGCCTGCTCTAAGGACAGCCAGGGCACGCTGCCGGCCAGTATGCGCCTTTCCAGAAAAAGCAGCCCGCCTGCAAGCTAACAGTGAGCAGGGAATGCTGCGTGAGAAGACAGCAGCCACCTCTGACAATTCCCTGCTCAAAACTGTAGCACTGCTAAATAAGTTTCCTACAGACCCAAGACCACCGTTCTACCCAAGACTTACCCTCACCACAACACACTATTAGCTGATATTCCGGTTTCCCAACTGTCCTCCCATCTTTTCTAATCAGAATCCCCTTAAGGAACAGGTCTTGCATGTTATTGCCTGTTCAGTTCCTCACAATAGCTGCAACTTTGCAAGTACTTTGAAGAGGCCTAAACCCAAGGATTCAACCTCCCTCATTTCTCTGCACTCTGGAGCTTGCCCAGTCAGCTTTCACTAGAACTGGCTTGCAGCTCTGGAGATCCGTGTGGAAGGAAAGAATCCTAAACATTAGTCTTTAGTTGCTTGAGGGAGATGCCACTGTAGTAGGGCAGGGCGGGAAAATGTTACAGAGAAGTGGGCTTATAGCACAGTTCAGATCAGTTTCATGATAAGGGACTCAACTGTCTTGGATTCATCACAGGGATCTTCTGTGTGATTGAAACACCATGCTGAAGAGAGCGGGGAAGGCCCAACCTTATAATCAAACCCCTGATGGAGGATGGGGATGGATGGTTGTGCTTCACTTTTTCCTGGTGAGTACTCTCCGCTTGCAACTCCCTGGGCTCACTAGAGAAGAGCAGCCCAGCGTCACCTAGAAAAACCTTCACACTGGAGCGAGCAGAGGTCACCATCCCTAACTGCTGGTCAGAGGCTATGTGGAGCACAAGAGAAGCTCGTATGTCTCCTTGACTGAAAACAAAAATGTCCCAAGGGGGTACTTCACTCTTCTTCACACCCTACTATCTCTTTTTTTTTTTTTAATACCATGTTTACTCCAGGCACATACTTTATTTATTTTTTTTAATTATTTATTTATTTTTATTACATTTATTTATTGTGTGTATGTGTGGCCAGCTCAGCCCACCAGGGGGCGGGGCTGGCTGGCATGTGGTGCTGGGGGATTGAACCGTGGTCCCTGTGCTCTGCTAAGCTTGTTCCAAGTAGATGCTTTAGACCACTGAGCCATCTCACCAGCCCCACCCTACTATCTCTTAAACCTGGTGAATGCTCTTCCCTCCATTTATTGCAACACGGCAGTTAGAATTTAGGAATGATCATCCTTTTAACCATCTACTTGGCAGTGCTAGTGTATCCAGGTCAGATATATTCCTCACAGCTCGCAGCTGCCTCTTTACTGACACGATATGGGGAGTTTCCCTCTCAGGCTTTTAAGAGATCCTCCTGCTTGAGCCTCTGAATACTGGGATTACGAGCATGTGTTTCCACGCCTGACTTCCTGCACGGTCTCCCATCCTTCCAGACACTCTTGGGGATGATGTGTGAGGTAGTGGTGATCGCGCCATCTGCATGCCTACACTGGAATACTGGCGAACACTCTCACCTGTGTCCCCCAACACCCATGCTCCAAGTGGTACTCGCTCCATAGAGCGTTCCAGGTGTGCTGTTAAGTTTGAGATGCACTCAGAAAAACAGCCTTTTCTTCTGATACTTCTCCATGAGCCCTGCAGTAAGTAGCCACAGTGTTAGGATCATAGGTCCTCAGGACTACTGATACTGTACAGCTCTATAAACTCTATGGTGGGAAAATATTTTCCTCTTCCCTGGAGATATACAAGAAGAAAAAGGAGAGGTCCCAGCCAGGATTTATATAATAGAGCACTATCTGTTAAGCATTAACTTCATTACCAATGACTGTAGAATCCTCCCCTCCTCCACCACCACTGCCACCCTAAGAGGTGTTAAAGATGCCTGGAACCTAAGGCCCTTAGTCTCTGGGCCACCTCCTAAACCATGCTTTGCAGGGGTGAAGTTATTAGCAAGGATCTCTAGTTCTCCACTTTAAGGAATCACTCCTCTCTCTGAATAAGAAGTTATTGATCAATTTAGTTGCTGATAACAAAACTCTTTAGGGATTAGATTAATAAATAATGTCCCATTTTCAGAATGTGATGCCTTTTATTAAGACATACAGATCAAGATCTTAACAGTGAACTCGGGCAACTGCTTGCAGTGGTAATGTACCTCAGAGGACTAAGCTTTCGTTTCTGTGAAAGTCTTGTATTTCTTTTCAATACTTCAACTTCTTTAAAAAGTGAGAAATACGTAGAGGTGCTTCCTACTTGAGAAGGTGGGGTTACATTTCTAGCTCACCCTGCTTTATTGGTATATATTTATATAACTTTTCTGAGTCCAGTCTGTTTCATCAGACTGAATGTTCCTCAAGGCAAGGAACACCTGCAGGTACCCTGAGCACTCCTGGCCCTAAGGTTCAGCCCAGACCGTAGGAACTCGGCAACTTCTTGTTAGTGGATGGATGAAATGACAGGCATATTTAGGAATAAGGAAATCAAGGGCCTTGGAAGACATGTTAAGAGCATGTAAGACATCCTAAGAGGATGGGGTGTTAATGAGAAAATTTAAGCACAGAGTGACAGGATCTGCTTTGCATTTCAGAAATGGTCCTGGGTGCAGGGTGGATAATGGATTAGTAAGGGTTAGGTCTTGAGGAAGGGAGATTCATTGAGGGATGCTGTAATAATCCAGGGGAGACAACAATAAGACCTTCTTTAAGGCAGTAACAACCGGGGGAGAGAAGAAAAAAAGATCTGAGCCTATCAGAGTGGTGGACCAAAAGTCCTGGGTTGTTTGCTTGACCAACCTGGAGGGTAATGAGTACTGTTTACTATTTGGAAGATACAGGAAAAAAGGAAATCTGAAGATGGCTTGGATGGTTTAGTCATGGACAATTGAATCCAAGTGCCTTTTAACTGACAATGGGTGTGGCATAGTTTGTGCACATCTGGAGCATAGGATCTGCACACCACCACCATAAATGGTAGTTTCAACTTCATCTTTTTTTTTTTTTTTTTGCGGAACTGGGGATTGAACTCAGGCCCTTGCGCTTGCCAGGCAAGCACTTATTCTACTGAGCCATCTCCCCGGCCCCTGGTAGTTTCAACTTCAGGGGGTGGGCAAAATCACCACTGATGCTGCAGAGGAAGCAGCGGGAATGGAATGAAGTTAGCAAAAAATGAACGTAGGAGATGAACGGAACAGCCTACAGGGACACTGAGAAGCAGAGAAGTGGCAACCCAGAAATCTTCAGGAGAAAATTTCCAGATGCTGCTAGAGGTCACGTAGGAAGAGCTGAGCACAATCTGCTGGCATAGCAACAAAGAAGTCTCTGATAACCTTGATGAGAGTTGATATACCAGAGTGGGAGGGGTTGAAGTTAGTGGCTTCAATTTCCAGTGCAGTGGTAGGATGAAAGAAGTGGGACTACCTCACAGATTCTCTTATAAAGTTTGTCTGTGAAGGTCAGGATAAGCTAGGGCAGTACCAGAGGGACGAAGGGTCCACTGCTCTGATAGGCTCAGATCTTTTTTTCTTCTTTTCCCCTGTTGTTACTGCCTTAAAAAAGGCCTTATTGTTGTCTACTTATTGTTGTCTACTGTTAAATAAAAGCAACTCTGCTAATAATGTATGTTCTGGTTTCAAAATGGGCCGCTGAGGCTGACCCAGTCCCCTCACTCATATCACTCAGAATGAGCTGGTGAGGGAGCTCCTTCTTGTGTATAGGTCTCCTCCAGTGTTCTTGCTGATTCAACCCAATTAACTGATACTACAGGTAATAATGAAAAGAGGGCACTGGAGAATTTCTAGGGATTTTGTTTTACTTGAGAGGGGTATTTACAGAGTCTTATGTGGATGCTAGTAACAGGACTTAACCCCACAGTGTGTGATCCATGGCATGGGCTTAAGCAAATAATACAGGTTATGCCATCTCAGTTAACTAAAGGAAATAGACATTGGGAGAGAATTTTAGTGTCTTCAAGTCAATATAGAAACAAAATGAGAAAATTTCAAGTTAAGGACAGAGAGTGAAGCAGACATGAGGGCTTTGCCCTGGCCTTCCTGATACACAGCATAAGACAGACTCACTTATTAGGTAAGTAACACCTATTCATTACTGCTACTCCCAGATGCCAAAGGCAGGCCAAAGTAAGATTCCAAACTGGAAAACCAATAGCTAGCCAACTTTCGGTGGTTAAGAACATAAGGCATTGGCATCTTAAGAGCACCAGTGCAGAACCCTTGTCCGGAGGAAAAAAGTTTGTATCTGGTTGATGGCAGATCTGTATTTGAAAGAGCGCCATCGTGAGGATGTGGGGGGGAAATTAAAACCTTAGGCGTAAGCAGGAGGACACCCTAGTCTTGTTCATTCTGAAGACACAATCACCACTCTATTTTAGTGAAGGTTAAGTCTAGGTCATTTAAGCTTTGTATATATTTTGTAGTTTGATTTCCTGATAGGTCTTAAGAGGAAAAGTAGTTGTAAATTACCTGAATAAAGGGGCTTGATAAAGTATCTTTTTCACTTTTGAATATATAACCCTGGTGCCCATAATAATGTTCTTTCTAAACAAAGAGAAGCTTTGTACTATTTACCAAATCAGAAAGTGAAAAGAACATCTGAGAAACTTCCTTTCTCCTTAACTTCTGCATACAACCTGTGCACATCATGACTGGCTCTTAGTCCTATGTCCAGGTAAGAAGTCATACCAGCCAGAGGTCTAGGGATGGTGATAAAAGGGGAAGACCTTGCTGAAAATAAAGGAGCTGAAAGAAAGGTATCTAAGGAGTAAGTCTCTAACTATAGTGGATAGATGATACCAATCCCTGCCCCACTCAATTAAAAAAAAAAATAAAATAAAGGAAAGATGAGTTCAAGTCTGGACAAGTTGAGCAGGGTTAGAAAGATAAGGCAAACAATTATGAATTCAAGCTCTTGGGAAAGAACCAAACCACAAGATAATAAAATCATAAATAAATTAATTTATGGCAGTCTTTCAAATACATTTAAGTGGCAAGTATTAAGTACTTTCCCAGAAACTGCTAAATTAATTTACACATACCTATGTGCTAGTTAACATCTCCATTAGCCTCACTTCGCAAAAGTGAGGTTGAACCCCTATGAAGTAGTTTGCTCAAGGTGTCCGGTCACATCTTGGTGAACTGGGCCAGGCTGCATGCAAGCCAAGTTTGGCTGACAGCAGGTCTGTATTTGAAAGAGTGCAATCATGAGGATGTGGGGGGAAATTAAAACCTTAGGAGTAAAATGTCCACAAAGCATGCACAGCGTTCAGTGAAATGAGGGGAAAATATACAAATAAATAAAATACACACAGATACACACACAAGATAATTATACTAATTTATTTTAGTTCATTGAAAAGAAAGGTCTGTTAGGGCTGGCCAAATAGTTCAGCAGATTAAGGTGGCTGCTTCAATCCCTGAGCCTGCCATGCTGGCCCTGCCCCTGGGGCATGCTGAGAGGGCGATTGAGACTGAGCGTGGTGGCATGTATCCGTGATCTCAGCTCTTTGGGAGGCTGGGCACAGGCAAATCACTACGTCCAATCCACGTAGTGAGACCCCATAGACCCTTACTAAAAAATACAACAACAAAAAAAAAGGAAAAGAAAGGTCTGTGCTTATATTTTTCCATCAATATTTCATAGTTAGATCGTATATATTTTTCCATCAGTATTTCATAGTTAGATCGTGTGATCTGAGTAACTACTTTGGAGATAACTACACCCAATGCATTAACCATTGTTACTCTATTGTTTTAAAATTTTGTATCATTGTTTTTACTTTTTGGTTTTTTTACTTTTTTTTTTTTTTTTTTTTTTTT
>NW_004524660.1:1292251-1294646 GCF_000260255.1 Octodon degus
AAGCACTTATTCTACTGAGCCACCTCCCCAGCCCCTTTTTTGTTTTTTTTAAATTTTATTTATTTTGTTTTGTTTTGGTTTTTCCCCCTTTTTTGTTTTACTCTTTAAAATTAAAAAATGAAAGAAATGAGTACAGAAGCACAGGGGAAAATATCGGGTGGACAGACCAGGGTAAATGAGTAAACAGCAACACTGCGTCCTATGGTATTTAACAATGCTAGACATTCTCTGGTAAAAAGAGAGAAGTTAGGGCTGGGGAGATAGCTCAGCCACATAAGCACCTGCCTGGCAAAAGCAAGGCCCTGACAGGGTACAGAAGTTAGCACTGAAAAGCCAAGTCTAGTAAAACAAGAAGGAACAGGGAGCCCCTGGAGGCAGAGTGAACACATTTTGGCTTCTGCATACTGAGTATAGACACTGGCTAGGCATCCCTGAGTTCTGACCTTCCTCAGCTCCCCCCATCCCCAACTCTGTCAAATATGAGGATTAGCCAGGAAAAATCAGAATCTCGAGAAGACTACATAGAATGAAAACTGAGTTCAAAAGGAGTTCTTCGGGCCGGAGAGATAAGCGCCTGAGTTCAATCCCCAGTTCCACAAAAAAAAAAAAAAAAAAAAAGGAGTTCTTCAAATAGAAAGTAGTGCAAAAGGCAGACAAGGGTTAAGTAGATCAAAGAGGGGAAAGAATGAGGCATAGGACACAAATGACCAGCATGGAGCTAATCCTTGCTGGCTGTCCTAGCAGAACTAAACATTCACTTCTGTTCCCAAGAGTATCCCAATTTATTTTGTTGTTGCTGTTTTAAAGAGTACAAAGTGGTTCTAAAAAATTAGAAATGGCCGGGGAGATGGCTCAGTGGAATAAGCGCTTCCCTGGCAAGCACAAGGACCTGAGTTCAATCCCCGGTTCCGCAAAAAAAATAAATAAGTAAAAATTAGAAATGATACCATTTCGTTAAACAAAGTAATAGGAACTAAACAATGACTGGTGTATTGCATGTTATCTTCAAATTAGTTGCTTAGGTTACCAGATATAAACCTGCAAAATTGGCAGGAAAAAAAAAGTTTTAGGATATTAAAAAGAACAATTAAAAATTTAAGCATTAACTACTCTTCAACACACTAGCAGAAATCAGCAGTACAATTATCCAAAGTATCCTGCATATATATGAATAGATCTTTTTCCCTTCTTTTGCCAAGAGTACCCCAATTTGGAGGACAAACTACATGGTCACTCTAATCAGCTATCAGGATGGATACTCAGCTCAAGAGCAGAGTTAAAGCAAAGCTGATCAAAAAACTGACAAGAATAATTTCTCCGACCAGTGAGATAGCTCAAAGGACTAAACGCCTGCTTTGGCAAGCGCAAGGACCAGGGTTCAATCCCTGGTCCTGCATGCCGTTCCGGCCCCACCCCCAGGGTGCGCTGAGCCAGCTACAGAGTCCAAGTGAGGCGGCACACACCTATAAACCCAGTGCTGAGGAGGCTGAAAACAGGAGGATCACTATGAGTCCCAAGCTGCGTAGTGAGGCACTATACCAAAATACATAAAGAAAAAAAAAAAGAGTAATTTCTCCTTTTTTAGACAAAGACCTCCTGCCACACAGGTAACTGGTAGAGCAGACCTTAACAAATGCTACAGTAACAGGCCAGTGGAATCGCACTGTGTCAGCCCATACAAATCTCAGCCCATCTGAATGTTTTTGTCTCTAAACTTCAAATGTGTTATCTCATACAATACCTAGTACTGACAGACCTACCCTAGAGCACAGAAATGAGGAGTAAATGAATCATTTTAATGTAATATACTCAGCCACTCCAAAAAGAATGACATGCCACTGCCACCACACAAGGACCCATCAATAAAACACATGTAAATCCCAGGGAGCTGGAACGGCAGCTCTAGCAGCTGTCCTCTCCTGAACTAGGCTTGCTTAGCACCTGACTCGGACTCTTCTGCTTTGATTTAGGTAAATGTGTTTGTAATGGGGATGATCAAGACTTTTGCAATTTTTTTTGTTGTCTTTCAAGAAGAGTTCGAAGGTACCTCTGAGCAAATAAGCTGGATTGGATCCATCATGTCGTCACTTCGCTTTTCTGCAGGTATTAATTGGCAACAGACTTGCTGTCCTTGGCGAAGGTCCACAAAGGGTGCTGGTAACATTTAGGTTCTTTAATGAATATGCAGGAATATATGATGCCCATAAAGTAAGGCCTTACTATCTTCTATTTTTTTTTTTTTTTTTTTTTGAAGACACGACATAAGATGTGGCGCGGCGAGAGTTGAGCAGAGAAGTGAACTAATCATGTCTTTGTCACAGAACAAAAGGCAGATTCTGGATGAATATCACACTTCTTTGTCAAAATAAGGCCTTTTTTTTTTTTTTTTTTTTTT
>NW_004524660.1:1294746-1338071 GCF_000260255.1 Octodon degus
TTTTTTTCAGAACCAGGGATTGAACTCAGGTCTTTGCACTTGCCAGGGAAGTGCTTATTCTACTGAGCTATCTCCCGGGCCCATTACTAGCTTCTATTTTTGACTTGGTATTTAAATTGGAACAATAAGAATTCAAGCAAAGAAAGTTAAAGCACTTTTTTAATTGCATGATTCAAATTTTCATACTTTATTTTTGAAGTAGGGTCTCACTACCTGGCCTTGACTTTAAGGTGATCTTCCCACCTCAGCTTTGGCCTGAGTGCTGGGATTATAGGTGGCATCACCATATCCAGCTCCTAGTTTTTTGTCTGCTAATGCCTACCAGGTAGGATCCAGGCCAACTACCTGGAAGTCCATTGTTAAAAATTCTAATCATCTAATCACATTCAAAACAGACTAGAACCAATATCATTGCTTCCAGTTTTAGATGACACTATACAATAGAGATCAGTAGTCCGACTTTGGATTTGTCAAAGGCTGCTTGTAGAGTTGTTTTTTTGTTTTTTTAGGGAACTGGAGATTGAACTCAGGCCCTTGTGCTTGCCAGGGAAGCACTTACCCACTGAGCCATCTCCCTGGCCCCTTGTACAGTCTTTTTAAAAACAGTCCCTAAGGTATTTTCATCATTTCCCTCCAAACCATCTTATGACTTTTTTTAACTCTAAAGGATGTATGTGCAGTGCCCCACAGTGAAGTCTATTTTCCTTTATGCATTTAAGCCACACACCAGAGGTTAAAGGATGGGTGAGGACATCTACCTTGTAGTCGCCTTTCTTTCTTCTCCCCAAGGTCCCCTGGCAGCTATTATTTGTGAAATGCTTGGAGACAAAGCTACCTCCATTCTTGGGACACTACTTGTTGCCGGTGGCTATCTGATCAGCAGCTGGGCCACAAGCATTCCCTTTCTTTGTGTGACTATGGGATTTTTACCTGGTAAGTACACTATAAATAGATGACTATAAAAAATGGAACAGGCTGCCTGTGGTCCTAAGGCCCAGTTATATTATCTCCAACCCAGACTATCTCATCCGGTACCAAACCATCTAATATTCCCAACTGTTGTTTTTCTTTTAGGCTTGGGTTCTGCATTCTTATATCAAGTAGCAGCTGTGGTAACTACCAAATACTTCAAAAAACGACTGGCTCTTGCTACTGCTATTGCCCGTTCTGGGATGGGCCTGACGTTTCTACTGGCCCCATTTACAAAATTCCTCATAGATCTTTATGACTGGACAGGTGAGTCAATCTAAATTTCTAAACTACCAGCTCTCCCAGATTTAACATTCATCTTCTTTTATGACTGGAAATGAAGGCTGTAAAAGAAGTCAATTTCTAAAGGTATTACCATGGCAGGATAAAAACAAACAAAAAAACCTTAAAAGATATTATGTCAGAGAGGAAATGAGCACACTATCTAAACATGCTCCTTTTACAGAATACATCACAAGACAGCTCCTGAAGGACATGCAGGCTATGCAAGCTCACACAAGGAATTCAGTGTCTAAGAGATGGAGACCACTCTGTTTATATAAACATCCTTGCTGTGACAATGGCAACCCCAGGAGAAACAAGCTCCTCTCCCTTCTCAAAAATAAATTTGTTGACATTTTTCTTTTTGGAGAACTGGGAATTGAATGTAGGACCTTGCATTCACCAAGTAGGAGCTGTGCCACTGAGCTATACCCCCAGCTCCAAGAAAATTCACTTTTAATATTTTTTGGGTTTTACTGAGACAGGGTCTCACTATGTAGTACAAAAATGTAGCCCAGGATGGCCTAGAACTTACAGGGACCCTCCTGTCTCCTTTTCCCAAGAGCATGGATTGTAAGAGTGTATCACCTTTCCTAGTTCATTTTTCATATTTTAAGAAAATTATCTGCATTTTAAAAAATTACTCTTCTACCAGAAAATAGCCGAAACCAAAAATGTTAGGAAAAAAGGATCCTATTAATCTTCAAATCTTATCAACTATGAATTTTCACAAGTCACTCATACCATAATCTTCTTTGTATCTGAAAATAACTCATTTAAATGTTTAATGATGTACGTGCAGTGTATGTGTACATAAATTATGTATGTGTAGTCATATGCCTATTTCTGTCTACATCGCAACTCTACTCTCCTAAATAAAATCTATTTAGTCTCATGCAGAATGGGGCCAACAAACTAAGATGGACAGTGGAACTTAACATTCTTTTTTTTTTTGGAACCAGGGATTGAACTCAGGTCCTTGCACTTGCCAGGGAAGTGCTTATTCTTACTGAGCCATCTCCCTGGCCCAACATTCATTCTTTATAAGCATCACACACAAGTAACAGCTTTGGTAAGGGTGTACTAAAATCAAGCAGCTCCTCAGGATCAAAGACAAGACCATTGGATCAATGAGATAGCTCAGCAGCTTAAGAGCCTGCCTGGCAAACGCAAGGTCCGGTGTCCCCGGTACCACACACACACACACAAAGGCAAGACTATCATCTGTATTTCTTCAAAGATGTTTAAAATGTAGTACAAAAGACTATCTTTTCTAAGGTCATTTCTAAATAATGAGTCATTTAACTGTATGTGAATCTAAACTGTCACTTCAGGATATTTACAATTCCTATTTAAAACACTAGTTTTCTATCATTTAAAATTTAAAATACCTACCCCTCAAAAAATATATATTTGTACCCTGTAGCAAAAATAAATAGCTCTCCCCCAATCTATTGGTGCAGCTTTGTGGTTTTCGATCTTTCAAATGCCATGAACACAGCAGTGTACACACTGACAAGTCAACAGGCTTACGTTAAATGCTTTCATCTTAAGTGGGAGGCAAAACGGTGGCTTCAAGAATCACTGCACTGCCCAGTGAGGTCTCTCCTGAGACTATGCAGGTAAGGTACTGCGAATGGATGGGCTCCTTTTAATTTCCAATTTCTCCTTTCTGCTTAGGTGCCCTGATACTGTTTGGAGCTATTGCACTGAATTTGGTGCCTTCAAGCATGCTCTTAAGACCTATCCATGTCAAAAGCGAGACTGATTCTCCTTCGGAAGTTCACAGTTCGTCTGCAAGTGCTCCGGAGACACAGTGTGCCACAGGAACATCATACTGTAATGAGACACAAGAGTTGTTCACCAAGGACAGTATTATGCACAAAGCTGGACAACCTGATAGAATTTTTACAGTTTCACAAAATCAAAGTGAAGAGCTCAACAATGGGTCTAATAGGAACAGACTGCTACTACTAAGTCATGAAGAAAACTGTAAGCAAAAGGCCATTTCACAGAGCTACAAACAAAAACTCTTTGACTTCTCTCTCCTGAGGAATCCTTTCTTCTGCATATTTACCTGGTCTTTTCTCCTCAGTCAACTGGCTTATTTCATCCCCACTTTTCACCTGGTTGCCAGAGCCAAAACTCTGGGCATTGACATCACGGATGCCTCCTACCTTGTCTCTGTGGCTGGTAAGAAACCTGTAATATCCTATTTAGAAGAAAAATGAATTTAGTTTTTTTTTGTTTTTTTTTTCGGAACCGGGGATTGAACTCAGGCCCTTGCGCTTGCCAGGGAAGCGCTTATTCCACTGAGCCATCTCCCCGGCCCCTATGAATTTAGTTTTATAAAAGTTTAGTACATGTTACTTAAAAGTTGAAGAGAAGCCACAAGAGCTGTCAGTGGGCCAGGAGAAGCAAGGCTCTGGGCGGCAGGTGAGCACAGATCCGCCACTATGCTCTGCACGGCACTTCCGCTAGGTTAGGGACCCTCACCCAGGTCTTACTCATCTTTGTGTACTTGACACAGTAAACATTAATATTTTCTGATACTGAACTTTAAAAAGCTAGTGCTCAGTGGCAACAGCTACTCCAAGAAATAAAAAAATCCCAGCCAGACAACACAGTACCATAGATGAAATAGGTTGACTTCCCTGGCTCATGTTGCTTTTTCCTAGCTATGTAAACTTGGGCAAGTTTCTTGCTTTTTGGGGGGAGCTGAATTGGGCATTGAACTTAGGACCCTGCACTTGCCAGGCAAACCCTTATTCTACTGAGCCATCTCCCAGTCCCCTAAATTTCTTGCTTTCTCTGTGCCTCAATGCCCTCATCTGTGAAATACACATACTAGTACTTATCCCCATAAGCGTCAGGATAAAACATGTAATACATGTACTTTAGTAGTGCTTTGGTCTACAGGCAACATTCAATGTTAGATTAGTATTTGTAATTAAGTATTTTCCCCTGAAATAACAGTAAAATGGGGGCTGGTGAGATGGCTCAGTGGTCTAAAGCACCTACTTAGAACTATCTAAGCAAATCACAGGGACCGCGGTTCGATCCCCCAGCACCACATGCCAGCCAGCCCCGCCCCCTGGTGGGCTGAGCTGGCCACACACACACCAGATAGATAAATAAATGTTTAAACAGTAAAATGTAAGTATGACGCAAGGCTAATCATATTAGCTAATATTTTAAAATAACAAAAATATGAATTAAAAATGAAAACCATTTTAGTTATGTTCATAAAGATGCTTCAGGATACAATGCCTGACCAAGAAGCGCAAGATGCTTTCACACGACAAAATAGGAAGACTAAGAGAATGAAAACTGCCTGCTCAGCATGGTGCCACACACCTGTAATCCCAACTCAAGAGGCTCAGGCAGGAGGACTACTGTGAGTTCAAGACCAGCCTGGGCTACACAGTGAGTTCATGGCCAGCCTGAACTACAAAGTGGGACCCTGTCTCAAAAGGAAAAAATAAATTTTTTTAAAAAATGGTTTTAACGTTAAGACTTCTACTACTCCCCAGTCTTCTGCCACTTGACTGCCTGAAGACAGGTCCCCAACAGCCTCCTAGTGCTTCAGGAACCTCACTTCCTCACTTGCAGGGCATGTAAAGGTAAAGGACAGCAAGGTGCTCCAAGCCTTGGGGACCCTGTAGTCAGGAATCCCGTCAGGTATTACTGGCTTTCCATACACACACACAGCTTGCTTTTTTTGTAATTTACTGAATGCATTTATAAGTAAATGATGCTTTTTAGTACAGTGGGTTTTTTAGTAAAGTAAATATGCAGTTTTGGTGGACAAATGAAAACACTTTTCCCCTCTCATATCTTGGCCTCAAGATGGGTTGTATTACTTGAGGAAAGATGCCTACACATTCCCACTTTTTTAAAGGGGCTTGGAAAATGGAATTAGAATTTCCTAATTTCGTTTCCTATATTGTTTCAGGTATCATCGAGACAGTCAGTCAGCTTATTTCTGGATGGGTTGCTGACCAAAACTGGATTAGGAAGTATCAGTACCACAAGTCCTACCTCATCTTCTGTGGTATCACTAATTTGCTTGCTCCTTTAGCCACCACATTCTCACTTCTTATGACCTATACCGTATTCTTTGCTGTCTTTGCTGGTGGTTATCTGGCACTGATACTTCCTGTACTGGTAAGTAGATATTCATTAATACTGTTGAACCATTTAGTGTAATAATCTCCCCAGAGAGAATACATATTTTATATTACCTTTATAATTTTACAAAAACATACCAAAGATCTCAGAAATCCTATAGCTAATTGTAGTCTACTCAATTATTACCTTAAGGGGAAGGATGGCAGGGCCAGTCACATGAGACAGGATGGAATTAAATCATAAGAGGGAACAGTAAGATTTCATTTTCCCTATTAGCCACCTAAAACAGTAGGAGCTCTCTCCCACAGCTCCAAGAGTCTTTGGCTCTAAGGTACAATCTTGAAAAACCAGAGAATCACTGCATCTTCTTTTCTGTTGAAGTTATTAACCACTGATCCTGTGTATTTTAATAACACTAGTGTTTGTTTTTAATCTCTCCATTTCTATCTTGAATTGGCTTAAAATCCCAAATAGGCCTGGAATATTTATGAAAACATTTCTATGTTCTTGGAATCCCTTAGGTCCTCAATGTGCTAGAACAAAATCCCTCAGACATTGCTAGCCTGTTAGTGACTAGGACACTGTAAGATGCTTAAGCAAAACTCCAGCTTCCTGAAACCAAAATTCTGCATCTGCATTCTTACAAATCCATGGTTGCTAACTGGCTGTGTCACTGTCAGCTCAGATTATAAAATATCATTTCCTAATACAGAAGATCAGTGAGATTCGAGGTAGTGGGGGGAAGCACTACGGAACTATATAAAAAAAAATTTTTTTTTTAAAACTAAAAACAAGTGTTCTTCCACTAATCTGAAAACACTGCCTGTCTAACCAAGTTACTGTTCCTTATTTGACCTCTGCTTTTTCAGAACACTGGGGGTAAAAGGCTGTCCAAATTACCTCTGAAGTCAAGTGATCAGTTACAGTATTTGTGCCTCTGTAGTCATAGATCTATGTTTATAGAACTTCATTCTTAATATGGCTAAAACTGAAATCTAATCCCTACAGGTAGATCTGTCTAAGAATTCTAGAGTCCACAGGTTTTTGGGACTTGCTGGTTTCTTTGCTGGGATGGCTGTGCTTTCTGGACCTCCTATAGCAGGTAACAACTAAGCCACATTCTGAGCAAATTTCAATAGTAATACAACACTGATCCAGGATTAATGGTCACATATAATGAAGCACCAATCTTAAAAATTTGACATCTTGGGCCGGGGAAATAGCTCAGTAGAATAAGCACTTGCCTGGCAAGCACAAGGTCCTGAGCTCAATCCCCAGTACCATACACCCCCCCCGAAAAAAAATCTCTAGTTTTCTTGTGTACTGTTCTTCATTGCCAATACAGGAAAATCTAGTTTAACTCAACAAATATACTCTAATCTTACATTCTCTAGGGAATCTGAGACAGGACGGATTATGTGTCTACTTACCTGGGGAGATAATCCAGTTTCATCAGTCTCAAAGAACCACCACTGGTGTATTTTATGTAAAGAGGAGTCACTTTTAAACTGAGCTTGAAGGCCTCCAGCCTTATACTTTTGTTCTCTGATGTGCCAGAGCTGTCCAAGGGTACCCAGGATCTTTTCTTTTCAGAGGGAGAACCTTCATGTTGTCTATACCAAGTATACCACTTGGCCTAAAGGGACAATCTCTATGGAGAAATCACCAGGGCTAACTCATAAATATTATATACAAGTATACATAGTGACTATATGAAATTCTGAGTTTTTAACTTGAAGACTGAAGTGCGTTTTAGATTCAACTTTTACCTAACTGGTTGCTTGCTAAACATTTAATTTAAGGACACCAAAACCTTCACTGCTCTTGCCAACACCTCGAGGGCCAGCAGGCTTAGACGATAACATCTTCTGAACCACAGGTGTTCAAAACGTACGCGCTACAGGGCAGTGCAAACCGCGCAACCATCCACACGCCAAAAAAGCCTAAAATTTACTATTGCTGTCTTTAGCTCTGTCATTAAGCAAAAAAGGATCTGATCTTGCCCATTTTTAAAATTTATTTTACCATGATGTTAAGTTTGTACCTGTTGAGACACAGAAAAGGCAAATAATGAAAAAAACTATAAACTTGGGATATAAGGACAATGACCAGAAGGAAAATACTAGGATTTGAGATTCAGTTTAAGTGTATTCTAAGGGAAATTACAAATATAGAAGCCACTGCCTTATTTGCATTTATGTGAACATACCCTTTCCCATGTTGTCTAACTGTTGGCCTGCACTGGGCACCTATACAACTAGCTAGAATTTTAAAGTCAGAATTACTATATAGTGGCTTGGTAAAGGGAGGGTGCATGCCCAAACTACCTTTAAGAGTTACTCTATGGCTAATATCTGGGATCTGGGTCAGTAAGATACCAAAAACAACTCAAATAATTATTCAGGTTTGTCCCTAACGCTTTATTGTGCAAAATTATACAGTTTGCTCTTTTTTTTTTTTTAATCTTGACCTTTTTCTTTGTGTGTGGTACTGTGGAATCTCAACCTTTCTTTACTGGTTATTCCAGTGCCACCTCAGAAACTGTGAACACCTCTTAAGCCAAAAGTACGTGACATAACAAATACCAAGGCACAAACTATCTTATTCAAAGGCAAATAACAAAATTACAACACAGCTAATGATATACATGTTGTTGTACATATGTTAAGGTGTTAGAAGTGTTCATTATATAAGCAGATAAGGCAAGTTAGAAACAGCTACCAGTGTGTATATGGATCATAAAACCAATTTGTTCGGCCATAATACTTTTTATTAAAAAAAAAAAAAAATGGATGGACTAAAAGAGTCTAGAAAACACAACATACATTTAAAAAAAAAAAAACACGGTATAACGCTTTATTGTGCAACTTTTATTTCATGCATGTACATTCCTGTATAATATAAAATGTTTCACTGTCAGTCAAAAAGTTTATCTTTTATTATCCAAATCTAGAACTATACCTATGAGAATTAAGAGCTCATAATTAATTATTAATTATAATTATGATTAATATTTACATCTACTCTTTCTGAAAAAATTAGGCAATCCTAAGTACTGTAAGTTCTGTAAATATGTCAAAATACTCCTGAAGGCTTATATACTGATTTTTTTAGTCTGGAGGTTGCTCACAGTATCTCTAATAGATTTAGAGACTATAATTTCAGTTATCTTTCCCACTTTTCCAAGGCTCTCTCACTATAGTGTTATGTCACTAAGTATCTTGTTGAAGGTAAAAATTTCAAGTTTACCTCATAAGTCATTCTACTGTGAATAAAAGAGGACTTTACACATTTTTTCAGGTTTGTCCCTAACTTCTGACTCTAGCAGCAACTACCAAAATAACATAAAAAATGTTGATTTATAGATTAACCCATTTCTCAAGAGGTATGGTCAATTCTATACTGTATTTACCTTTAACTAAATTGAAGGCTTAAAATAAATAAACAAAAATAAATTGAAGGTTTAATGAATTCCCTTATTGATAAAAAACTGAATTCCAACTCAACTTAGAGCTTCAGAAACTGCATGAGATTTTACTTACCTAGATCTGTTATTACCAAATTGCAAACGGTGAAATCCTATAAAAGATTACAGGAATTTTAAATTAGGAATCTGAGTCATATAGTAAATCCTCAGTCAAAACTACTAGTTAAGAATGGTAACACTGATTACATAAATAGTATTTTTCTCCTTCCTGTAGGGAAATAAAAAGAAAAAGTTAGTTCTATATAACATTTTTTAAAAGAATTAAAGGAAAAAAAAGCATAGAAATCGCAGCTCCTCCAAATGGCATCACCAGGGATTGAGCCCCAAGCGTTCACAATGAGCCACATCCCGTCTTTTTTATTGTTTATATTTTGAGACAGGAGTCACTAAGTTGTTAAATTGCCCATACTAAATTGGTGCTCCTCCTGTCTCAGGCTCTGAGAATACAAGGAATACAGGTGGGTGGTACCAAGAGCAACCTTTTTTTGGTCCTTTTTATTTTAAGACAAATAAGGTCTAAGTTGTGTCATCGTGTCGTTTCCCCCCAACCCCCAACCCCCGCCGATCCAGGCTTCAAACTTGTGATCCCTTACATTAGCCTTTTGGGTACTTAAAAAAAAAACAAAACTAGAGCATATGAGCAAAAAATTGTATACCTTTCTCAACTGTGAATGTGACAAGAAACATAGTAGAATAAAATTTGTTAATCACATCTTTTATGCAACTGACAGGGACTAAACAGATGAAAAGTAAAAACTCACCTTCCCTACACACACTTCTCTATTAAGGCTCCACCGTTGCCCACTCCAGTGCAGTCCCTTTTATCACTTTCCAGTATTTAGTAACAAAGTCAGTTTTAGCTAATGATACGGCCAGAATTAAACTAGGTCAGTTTTAGGGTTGGTTAGGTTCCCTGACAAAGGTCTAGGACAAATGTCATGGCTCATCTAAACTGAACTGCTGTTGTGCTCCTGTAGTTTTAGAATGTGGGACCGGGGAGATGGCTCAGTAGAATAAGTGCTTGCCTGGCAAGTGCAAGGGTCTGAATTCAATCCCCAGTTCTGAAAAAAACAAAACAAAACAAAAACAAAAAACCTCCCAGTTTTAGAACGCATTCAAAACTATACACTAATGTCAAGTGTGGTGCTACACACTTGTAATTACAGATTTTAGGAGGCCAAGAGAAAAGGATTGCCATAAGTTCAAGGCCAGCCTGGACTACAAATGAATTCAAGGCCAGCCTGAATTGCATAGTGAGACTGATGCTGTCTCAAAAAAGAAAAAGAAAAAGAAAAGCCTATACACTAAGGTGGAAGCCTTGAAGAGCTGTAGAAAAGTAAAGTAAACCTGCAGAAAGATTATAGTGCCTTAAAAAAAAAAAAAAAAAAAAAAAAAAAAAGGATTATAGTGCCTTGAGATCATTCAGCCAATAACTATTAATTAGTTTTCTAATAGTATGAGGCACTGTGTCACATGCCAATCAGAGCTTCAGTCTGGTGACAGCAGAAATAAAAGTTTATATATATATATATATATATATATATATAAAAGATTACAGTGCCTAGGACAGAAAAGCAAGTATAGAATCACAATCTCTCATACAAGGATATAAATTGCTTACATGAAATCCTAACCATGCACCTGAGGTATCTGACATCTTGGCTCAAACATTCAAGCCTCAGCTTCACTTAAAAATAAATCAAGAGGGCCGGAGAGATAGCTCAGTAGAATAAGTGTTTGCCTGGCAAGCGCAAGGGCCTGAATTCAATCCCCGGTCCGAAAAAAAAAACACAAAAAAAAAAAAAAATCAAGAAGGGCTGGCCAAATAGCTCAGTGAATTAAAATGCCTGCAAGCAGGCACAGGGACCAGGGGTTCAATCCCGGGGCTGCCGTTCTGGTCCTGCCCCCATGGCATGCTGAGATGGCAACTGAGACTGGGCATGGTGGTGCGCACCTGTAATCCTAGCACTCGGGAGGCTGTAAACAGGTGGATCACTACGAGTCCAATCTTGTAGCAAGACTCTGAACAACCTGTAGGCCCTTCCCTAAAATATATAGAAAAACAAAAAGCCACATTAACTGCCTATAAAATAGAGCCAAATGCATTTTCCCTTACGTATTCCTAATATATATGATACATATATTTATATATACTGCCATAAATATGTTTATTTGATTATAACTATGTAAGATGGTACATGAGACAGAGAAAAGAAAAAAAGTTACCCACTCATCCACTCTGACAAATTCAGAGTGGACACCAAACTTAGAACCAAGCTAACAGCTTCAAACACTAAGAACTATTGAATCCGCATTCTTTTATTAACTAAAAATTTCATTAAGCCACAATAATGTGTTTATCCATTTTCTTACCTTTAATTGAAGACACTGTGAGCTGTAGGATGACAAAATAACTTTAAAATACATTCAAGTTTTTTTTTGTTTGTTTGTTTTACAAGTTTTAATCAAACAGGTATTTCAGAAACGTGATTTCCCCACACCCGTACAAACTCTAAAAAAACTACTTCTAAACTTAAACAGATTTAGGTCCAGAACAGGTTAAAGTTACCTAGTTTTTTTTTTTTTGTTTTTTTTTTTGAGACAGACTCTCACTATGCTAGCCTTGTTCTCACTTTTGTAGCTCCCAGACTGGTCTCAAAACTTGCAGAGATCCTCCTGGCTCAACCTCCCGAGTGCTGGGGTTACAGGTGTGTGCCACCATGCCTGGTTCAAGTTAATTAGTTCTTAAATAAGTGCGTATCTAACCTGCTGTTACTTGTCAATCTCTTATCTCATCAGACATAACCTGCAGTACAACTGGGCATTTTGCACCAACTGTTTTTGTCTAAAAAAAAGACAATGGATAAAGTAGAAAATCATCTAAGCTTGCTTCTGTCCCTTTAACAGAGATAAGTTATCATTAATGTTATTCTGTATCTCTATACCATCCTCATTTCAAATACAATCAGTCTGGTCCTTGTTCTATGATTTACCAAGCGTGCCTGCTACAGTCTTATCATACTGGCTTATCAATGAAAAACTTCTCTATGGCCTAAATTTTATTTGAAGAAACCAAACAACTCATATATATATATGGAGGTGGCTATGAATGGAGGATAAGTGAGAAGACACAGAAAGTTCTTTGTTCTCAATAAATCCTAAAGAATAGGATATACAGTGAAGAGGGAAAAGAAAATATGTAAACCATTTACTCATATGGTGACTCCTTCCCTGACAAAGACCTCACAGAATTTTACTCCTTAGTTCAGAATTCCTAGGATTGATGAGTCCTACAACATCAAAAATAAATTCACAGTATCTTCCTACCGTGGCTTAAAGTGGGGTACGAACTGCTCTCCCCCTTAAATGTAACACCCTTTACAAAGCCAGTAAAGTTTCCAAATGCTAATAAAGAGTACAATCCCCCTGGGCCAGCCAGATAGCTCAGCAGATTAAAGCACCTGCTTAGGCAGACACAGGGGTCGGAGGTTCCATTCCTGGCCTGCAGGTACCAGCCCTGCCCCTGGGGGCTGGCTGAGATGAGACCGGGCATGGTGGCCAATCCCAGCGCTTGGGAGGCTGAAAAGCAAGAGGATCACTACCAGTCTGATCTGTGTAGTGAGATCCTGTAGACCCTGTACTAAATACAAAAATAAATAAAAATAACATAAAAAAGTACAGCTTTTTCAACAAAACTTATAGCTACAACCAATGCTTAAAGCACTGCTAGTAAACCTTCCAACAGATTTCTACTGTGGGCCTTTAATGAGTTCCTGTCTTAAAAGATCTTGAGGTTTAAATTTGCTAAATCATCTTTCCCAACATTGTTCCTACTATGGTACATATAGAAAATATTTGTACAACACACCCAAAGTAAAAAGACAAGGTTATTAGCCAACCAGTGGCATCAGGGACGCTGGGACAAAAGATCCTTGTCTTGGCACACCCTGGATGTTTGCCACTATGCTATCACCCAACAGCTGGAAGCTCTCACTTAAACTGGCCAGTAACAGAATTCTCAACATTCACTTGAATCAAGGACCTTTGGAGTTAAACACATTGTAAGGGCATTTCAATTTTTAACAAGATGACTAATAGTAAACTTACAATAGTAAACCTAATAAAAAGAATTCATAGTTCAGTTCAATAACCAAATTCTAGCCGTATCAGACCTGCCTTTACAGCAGCGTGATCTAGCCAAAAAAATAAATAAAAATCAAAAAATCCTTCTCCGATTATCCAATTCTTAAGAATATTTGGTGGTATACTTCAACAAGATGTTAAACACCTTTTTTATATGTGTATGGCTCAATTCATAACATAACATAGACTTTTAAATGTTAACATTTTGAAAAAATCAATTTAGTCTTTTATTTCTTTTTTTTAATGTATTTGGTTGTTGCAGGGTCTCAATATGCAGCTTGGACTCGTGGTGATCTTGCTGTTTTCAGTCTCCCCAGAGCTGCGATTACAGGCATACACCACTACTGGGGCAGGGCTGATGCCACAGGTGGGGCCATGGATCATTCCTGTGCTTGCCTAAGCAGGCGTTTTTTAGTCCACTGAGTATTTTTAAAGTACAAAAATATAATAAAATCAGAATATATTAACATTTTTTACCTTTGAGGCAAAGACTAATCCAATGTAATAGAACAGGTATTTGAAGACTACTGAAGCTCAAATTTGAACTTATCTATGAATCACTTAAATCTAAGCTTGATTAGTACAGCTAATACAACTCAAATAATATTTGAGTATATCTCTCTCAAAATGGTTGAGACCAAGTGTTTTGCGTTTTACATTTTGGAGAAGAGCTTGGAACATCTACATATAATGCCTTAAGGATGGCAGCAACCTCAGTTTAAACATTTATACTTATACTTTATGTATACCTTCTACATAGCTTGAAGATAACTTTATATAATATATATTTTTAATTTTGGCATGAAACAAAAGTTCCATAAAAGAGATTTTTGCATTCATGGCATTGTATGAGTGCTCAAAAAATTTCAGATTTTGAAGCATTTCAGATTTCTGAATTAAGGATACTCAACCTATGCTTCCATAAGATTATCAATAACATGACATAATTCTGCACAAAATTTCATCTCATATTTGCTACTATACATAGCCCTGTAAAACTACCCATTAGCACATTATTTTCCTATGCAATAACAAGTGGATCTTAACTATTAGTTTAAAAATACTAATACCCATAAGGCTGAGGAGATAGAGCTCAGCAGTCTAAGCACCTGCGTGGCACACGCAAGATCTCGACTTCGATCTCCAGCACCACATGTTGTGCCAGCTCTGGAACCCTGGGTGTGCCATGCCAGCCACTGAAACCAGGCGTAGTGGCATACACCTGTAATCCCAGCACTAGTGAGGCTGAGACAGGAGGATCACTACCAGTCTAGGATCACTACGAGGATCACTACGATCACTCTCACTACGAGCTGCATAGTGAGACCCTGTACCAAATTAAATAATTTTTGAAAATACTAATACCCTAATTACCAAGTATGAAAGGGAGAAACAAGATCAAAACAACTTGTTTCATTCAATTATACATGAAAAATGAAAACAAGTATAAAATACACTCTGTTTCCTCATCCTGAAAACAGTATGTTGGGTTTTTTTGTATTTTTAGGGAAAGGTCTACAGGGTGTTCAGGGTCTCACTACTACTAAAGGTGCATCACCACGCCCAGTCTCAACTGCTGTCTCAGTTTGCCCCAGGGGCGGGCTGGCACAGCAGGCCCGGGGAACAAACCCCTGACCCCTGCACCTGCTTGCAGGCACTTTAATCCACTGAGCTATTTGGCTGGCCCTTAAGAATATGTATTTAAAAAAAGAAGAAGAATATGTATTAAATATGCACATCTATTTGTTTTGAGATCACACTTCTCTAAATGGTCTAGTTCAAGGGGTCTTGAACTCTGAAACCTCCTAATCCGGCCTCCCACATTCTGGGATTACAAGCATGTGCCATGTGCCACTATGCCAACTTTAAATTTTTTTAAAGAGAAGAAAAATATTAAAAATAATGGTATAAAATTGCAAAAGATTGGAGAGTTACAACATTCAGTACATTGTTCATTTTATCTTCAAAGTAGCTGCTCATAATATAAGATATTGGCATGAAAAACTGATGTAGCAATATAGGAATATACCTATCCTTTCAATGAGCTGACAGCAATTAGTAGTATATTGTAACTATCGTGTGTGTGTGTGTGTGCGTGTACGTATTTCTCCCCTCCTTTCCCTGATTCCACCTTCTCTTTCCTTTTAGCCATTTTTGTCTCATTTCACAGTATCTATTGTACATTTTGGATCTTATTCTTTAAGCTTCTTACACTAGGGAGACAATACAATGTTTGTAAATGCAAAACTGGTTTATTTCACTTGTAAGTATGGACTCAAGTTGCTTCCACTTCCCTACTAATGTCTAAGGTTATCCTTCTTATAGCTGAGTAGTACTCCACTGTATAAAAATACCACATCTTTTTCATCCTTGGCTGATGGGCATTTAGGCTGTTTCCAAGATTTGACTATTACAAATTGTGCTGCTATAAATACGACTGCACATATGTTGCTGTTGTATGTTTTTAATTTTTCTGGAAAAATACTCAGAAAAGGGAGAGCTCGGTTAAATGGAACCTTTAATCCTAGTTTTTTAAAGGAATCTCCAGACTGATTTCCAAAGTGGTTGCACCAGTCTGTATTGCCACCAACAGTGGAGAAGGGTTCCGTTTTCCCCACAGCCCCTCCAGAATTTGTTATTGGTTGATTTCTTAAGTCAAAATGGATCAAATATATAAATATTAAGACAAACACTAAAATTACTGGAAGAGAAAGTAGGTAGATATCTTGAAGACATAGGGATAGGCAGAATTCAAGGACAAAACCCAAACTACATGAGAAACACTTTTAAAGAAACAACTGGAAAAAAAAGAAAAAGAAAAAAAAACAAACAACTGGGATCTCACCCTATTTAAAAAGTTTTTGAACCTCAAAAGAAATCACTAATAGAGTAAAAAGACAACTCAGAGTACAAAAACCTTTTAACTAACTGTCCCTCAGACAAGGTCTTATATCTAGAACATATAAATTGAAAAAAATCAGACACCCGAAATTTAAAGATCCAATCCAAACATGGGCATCTAAGATGAACACATACTTCTCAGATAAAGAAATAAAAATGGCAAATAGAGCTATGAAAAAATGTTCAACATTGGCCATTGAAGAAATACAAATTAAAACACTGAGATTAAATTTAATGTTTCAAAATATTCTCTTTTTAAGATTGTGTGTCTGTATCACGAAAAGGTTATAACAAGTTTTCTGTTCAACTAATTTTCAGTGTTGTCCACCTGACATTTCTCTTGCCCCTACCTTCCAGTTCACAGTAAATCTGTTGCGCTCATGGGACCATGGCGAGAATGCTCCTTTTCTCCCTCACCTTTCCTGAAATTGCTGGGGGAATTCAGGCTGGTCCCATTTCTTAGCAAGCAATAGTTCAATCATAATTGACACAATACAAAAACTTGTCCTAGCTGCTTTCACTACGTTCTTTGGAGGTTACTGATCAAACAGGAATCAATAAGCAAAAAGCAACTTATTTTAATTCAAGAGACCATGCAGAATTCCTTTTTTTTTTTTGGCAAAACTAGAGACTGAACTCAGGCCCTTATGCTTGCTAGGCAAGCACTTATTCTACTAAAGCATTCCATTCATGTATTTATTTCATTAAGAACAGGAAACATGGGGCCGGGGAGGTGGCTCAGTAAGATAAGCGCTTGACTGGCAAATGCAAGGATCTGAGTTCAATCCCCGGTTCCGCAAAAAAAAAAAAAAAAACCCAGGAACCATAATGTTATTTATTTATTTATTTATTTATTTATTTATTTTCGGAACCGGGGATTGAACTCAGGCTCTTGTGCTTGCCAGGCAAGCACTTATTCTACTGAGCCATCTCCCCCGCCCCTATAATGTTATTTATTGAAATAATAAAAAGGGGCTGAGAGTGTAGCTTAGTGGTAGAATATGTGCTTAATGTGAGTGACATTTTGGATTTAATCCCCATTGAACGCACATGCAGAATAACAACTAGATATCCCAAACTACAAACAAATGTTTTTAAAAGTTGAAAGTCTATACCAGAACCAAGCAAGACAACAAGCCAGGAAAGATATATAGCTATACCAAATGGGATGGCAGGAGGAAATAAGCTATGTGTATACTAAATCACTATGATCTAAGGAAAATAAAAAGGCATAAAGTTCCACAAAGGCAGGTACTCCAGCATCCATCTGTTCAGAGGTGTATCCTCAGAACTTGAAATGTGCTGGTCTACAACACTAATTCCCCCTGCCTCCAGACTGAGGGTGTAATTGGGGGGTTGAACACAGGGCTTCCTGCTGAATTACATCCTCAGTCTTTTTTATTTTTGGGGTCAAGATCTCACTAAGTTGCTCAGCTGGACTTGGAACCTGAATCCTCCTAAGTCTCCCACATAGTTGAGATTACAAAAGTGCAATGCTAGATCCAGCTACTGAATTTTTTTGAACAGGTAACCAAATATAATATTCATGCAATATTTTAAAAATGGAACTTCTCAAAGTAAGTTAAGTGGACTTCCAAAGGAAAGGCCTTTAACGGAGTACAGGAGACCAAAACTGTAATACGAAGGTACTTTTGGACTGTCAACTTTTACAGCAACATTTAGTGCTGGGGCCTTGGCAAGTATTTCTGGCCATTATCATAGTTTAAAAGAAACCCAAAAAGCTGCACGTGGGCATTGTGGCATACGCCTATAATCCCAGTATTCTGGGAGACTAAGGAAGGAAGATCCCAAGTTCAAGTCCAGCCTAGACAACTTAGTGACACTACTGAAAAATAAAAATAAAACAAGGGCTAGGAATGTAGCTCAGTGCAAAGGCATTAGGCTGAATCCCCACTGTGTATATGCAGGGAGTTCACATAAGTCACATAAATTCTATCTGTACCATTAGCCAAAAGTTTTTCTTTTTTTCTTTTCTTTGGTACCAGGGATTGAACTCAGGACCTTGCCCTTGCCAGGCAGGCGCTTAAGCCACTGAGCTATCTCCCTGGCCCTAGCCAAAAAATTTTAAGCCCTCTTTAATTCCTCCTTTAAAAAAACATTTAGCTGGGAATGTAATTCAGTGATAGAATACTTGCTTATCATTGGAAGGCCTTGTTTAATCCTTAGTACTGCCAAAAAAAAAAAAGTGCTTTGATTTGAGGAACAATTTGTTTAACCCGCTTCATCAAGCCTTTTCTTCTCATATGATCTCATGACCTCCGAGTATTCTCTTCAAGGCACCCCACACATATGTACTTCACATGGTTAATACTTGCCTTCCATTAAACTAAGCTCCATAAGGCAGGAACCATGCCTGTTTTGGCTTAACACTATCATAACAGCATATTGCCTGGAACATGGTAAGTACTCAGATGTTTGCTTAGTAAGGTAAAAGGGTAACTGGATCTTTTTCCCTTTGGCAACAGTAAAATTCAGGATTATTTTCTTTGTCAGAACTGTAGTTTTCAAGTAAGATTCAGCATGAAATGAAAAAATATTTTTTTTCTGTAACATCCATTATTAGATGAAAGCAAATGAATTCTGAGTCACAATAATTTTTTACAACTGTCTTAGATGAAACTATTCAATTTTATCAAGAAAAAAGCTTAAGTTTCTAATGGGTCACAATACAGATCAGTAACAATAAGATCGGGGGTCCCTTCCTTTAAGGTACAGTTACTGGCTGAGAATTACTAATGGGAAGATTTGCTCCACTAACAGAAATCTGTCCTTCCTTCCAGGCTGGTTATATGATTATACAGAGACATACACCGGCTCTTTCTACTTCTCTGGAACATGCTACCTCCTCTCTTCACTTTCCTTTTTCTTTGTACCACTGGCTGAGAGATGGAAAAGCAAACAGTTTCCAGAAGAAAGGAGGACTACAATCAAGTGAAAGCTTAACAAAGAAAATCTAAATTAGTAACTTTGTGGAAATAAAAGCTTGGAAAGAAAATAATTATTATTTTTAATGCATTTAGTACAAGGCCTACAGGGTCTCACTACATAGATTAGGCTCGCAATGATCCTGTTTTTCAGCCTCCTAAGCACTGGGATTATAGGCACGCGCCACCACACTCAGTCTCATTCACCATCTCAGCCTGCCCCGGGGGTACGGCTGGCACCACAGGCTAGGGATAGAACCTGCAACCCTGCGTCTACCTACAAGCAGGCACTTTAACCTGCTGAGCTAACTGGCCAGCCAAGAATTCTTGTTTATATAATAAATTAATCTAAACTCTCTATTGTGCCTACATAATTTAATCACTAAATTGAAGAAATTTTTTAACTCATAGAAATATTAAATATAGCTATTGGTTGATTAAAACTTTGGAATCTAAACGAATACTCAGGGGCCAGGGATATAGCTCAGTGGCACAGCACCTGCCTGGTAAGTGTGAGGTTGTGTGTTGGATTCCCAGCACCAAAAATAAATAAAAATGAATACTCACACTTTACTTAGTGATTGGTATGGTATACACCTCCCCAAAAGTTCATCTTGTTTACTGATCAGAACTAAATTTTTCATTACTTTGTTTCTAAATTTCTACGATAAACATGTACTGTTATGAAACAAAAATAAAGAATTGTTCAAAACAATCCCATAAAATCCTTAACATCTTAATGGCACACCTAAACACTATTACTGTTGTTCCATGTAAACAACATTACTTTTTTACTACATTTGAGTATCAAAAATATTTATGTTAAACATCTAGAGGTTTCTTAAGAACTATAAGTTTCATATAAAAGTTGATAGGTGGGTTTATTTATTTTGTGTGTGTGCGTGTCTGGCTCAGCCCGCCCTGGGGGTGGGGCTGGTGTGGCATGTGGTGCTGGGGATTGAACCACAGTGCCTGCGCTTGCCTCAGCTTGCCTAAGCAGGTGCTTTAGACCGCTGAGCTATGTCCCCGGCCCAAGAGGTGGTTTTAATGGGAAATATATTTAAATTAACAGGTGTTTACTATGCATAAGATAATTGTGCTAACTAATTAATAATGTCACTTAGAATAAGCAGGAACATGTGAATAGAAATCCCTTCATTATTTGGGTGATCTTTCTGAGGAAAAAAAAGTTTCTCTAACACAACCTACCTTAAAAACTCCTTCAGAATATTTCTTAAACAATCCATTTCTTTCAGCCTTTGAACATCTACTGATTCCCTACTGAAAAAAATCCTAAACTGAAATCCTCATTTTAACTCAAGAATATGAAACGTTCCCTTCTCACCATGAGCACCTCTGTCCATGCATTGCCACCTGCTCCAGTCCCACTGACTTGCCTTTTTCTATCAGACACACTCTTGCTTAATCATTTACAATCTGACTCAAAAGTTCAATCCTTTGGAAAACCTTCCCCAGGTTCTGGAATCCCATCTAACCCACCTAACTTTTAAACAGAGAACTCTATGATCTCACATGTCAATCCTGTCAACAAGGTGATATTTAATTTATTTTTGTACTCTCCATGGCTATAAGCTTTAACACCAAATTAAGCTGGGTCGAAAGCTATTATCTCAAAGATAACTGGTAGTTTTATTTAATTTTAAATGTTTTTCACATTTTACTTCTAAGATAATATGGATAAAAAAACTACTACCCCTCATACAAACATCAAAAAAAGCTAATGAGTAATAAATCTTAGCTCTGCCACTCATTATCATATGATCTCACACAAGTTACTCAACTTCTTTGGTCCCCAGCTTCCTCCTCTGTAAAATGAGGATATTATTACCTAAGTACTCCACAGATATTATGGAATATATGCTTGTATCAGGCAAATACAAAAATATGTGAAAATTTGCTTATATCAGACAAAATATCGTTCACACAGAATAGAATACTTTTTTTCTTTCATTTTCTATGTCAAAAGGAAGACAAATAAATGTATCAGGTGTCTTAGGTTCTACAAATAATGGGTGTCTGCCTCAATGACAACAAATATAAGCACCCCAACAGCCGAACTCATCCTGCTTGGCTAGGAGGGGAGAGGCTAAAATATACTGATCAGTAGTACACAGTATTAAAAGTGCTCAGAATCAGCTTCTAAAACCAGTACAAAATTCATCAGATTTTATTTCTATGAGCAATAAGCTGACATTACCTAGGACCACTGGAACAAACTGGACAAATCATTTCTTAAAAAGAACCTAATCCCCAGTACATTCCAACAGAAGCTAGTACACTATGAAATCTCCTTTAATCCAAAATGATCAGTAACAACTTAGAGAATAAACTAAGATTAGGGTGACCAACTACCTGGTTCTGGCTAGTAAGGAAGGAGCTCCTGAGATCTAGGACTTTGGCTTGTAAAACTAGGACAGGTCATCTACTCTCAAGAAGCAGAGAACATGTCTGGATACTTGATAGCAGACAGCACAAAAGAAAAACAAAAAGCCTTATTTTTAACCCTATGCAAGACCCTGGCTAGCACAACAGAAACAAGGAAGGCACAGAACATTTTTAATGAGGACCTATTTCAGACTTAAAGTATATAAAGTAAAATTTTTAAAAACGAGTTGACTTCTTGCACTGACAAATACCCAGTTTTTACTTTTTATGCTACTTTACAAATAATACTGAAGAGGAAATACAGTCAAGATGTCCCATTCTTTGGTCTGTGTTAAGCAACTAATGTTCTTTTAGGAGGGAAAAGAGAATTTTAGCCTTCTTTTTTGTATTTTTAGGGAAGGGTCTACAGGGTGTTCAGGGTCTCACTACTAGATTGGACTATTGATCCACCTGTTTACAGCCTCCCAAGAGCTCGGATTACAGGCCAGTGCCACCTCAGCCAGTCTCAATTGCCACCTCAGTGTACCCTGGGGCAGGGCCAGCACAGCAGACCCAGGGAAGCCTTTTACTTCTGTTGTGGTTTTAGTTTGGTCTTTCTGAGACAGGGTCTCGCTGTACTGTTTAGGCTACCCCTGAACTCACTATGTAGCCTAGGCTGGCTTCAAACTTATAGCAATCCGCCTGCCTCAGCCTCATGAGTGCTGCAATTACAGGCCTGAGCCACCACACCCAGTGAGAATTTTAGTCTTTTAAGAACAGTAAATCAGGACCAAAATAAAAGATAAGTGGCTTTTAAAAAGCAAGAACTAAAAAGTCTTTCTTCTAGTATCTCAAAGCCAGGAACAGTGGCATAGGTGCCTGACTCCCAAGCACAAAGTCCTGAGTTTGATCTTGGGCACCAAAAAAAAAAAAAAAGCCAGTAAGAGTTTAAGTTGTTGGGACTGGAGAGATAGCTCAGTTGAATAAGTGCTTGCCTGGCAAGTGCAAGGGCCTGAGTTCAATCCCGGCTTCTGCCAAAAAAAAAAAAAAAGTTTAAGTTGTTGTTAAAACAACTTGTAAATCAGAGAAGTTTGCATACCGCCCTTAAATTATTTCAAGCCTAAATGCTACCACAGCACAATTCAAAGGCAAGTATCCTTACAGCCAAACTCATCCTGCTTGGCTAAGAGGGGAGAGGCTAAAATAACTGATATATAGTACCTGTATAGTACCTGTTTCATAATGGAAATAAGAATTACTGCTACACAGAAACTTGTAATCCATTCAGACTGTTAAGATAGCCTCTGCATATATTTTATATTCCAATTTTCACTTATCACAAATGTACAGTAGAAAAAGAACCAAGATAAAAAATTTTATGGCCTCCAAATTAAAAATAACTAAAAGTGAGAATTATATTGAGTTCATTTGAAGTCAGAGTCACAAGAAAAATAAATCCATATTTAAACCCTATTATATTTAATGACTTGATGTCAGTTTTCACTCCAGTGAAAATTAGCTGTTCATCTGAGCTCTAGTTCACTGATGCATTTATATGTGGAAACTGACACCATGCCACAGTTAATAAGATAGGGGTTTAGAAATATGGAATTAAAAGAAACTTACCCTTTCCCTTTGTGCAGCTCTGACCTCCAACCCAGTTTCTATAGAAACAGGAGGACAAGTGCCAGTGCCAGAAGTCTGCCAATTAGAACTCATCTTTTAGTTGCTGAGTAATAAAGCCAGATCCCAAAGTCGGCTATAGGTTTTTGATTGTCAGTAGTTCCTAAAAAGAAACCCAGGAGGAAAAAAGATATTTAACCAATTACCATATTTAGAAATGCTCCCTTTAAACTCGGCTATTAAAAAAATGGAGGAAGAATCAATATCGTATCTTAAAAATTACTAGCACTTTCAATGCTCAATAAATGGAACAAAAGTATTTTCAAAGGTACTTCTAAACCATGACATGAAATATGTCACATAAAGTAAACCTTATCCCACCACCAAACCTTAAAAGTTCAAATGAATACATTTCTTTTATGGGAAATTTTCAGTCAGCATTTAACACTACAGAGGATAAACTTCACAAATGAAATTTATGAGGAGAAATAAATGATATAGTTAACTCTTCCCTAAAATCTCTCATTAGAGAAAAAATCTATGAATTACAAATGAACCCATAAAAGTTTTCCAGTGATGCTGACATTGTTATCCTTGATGAAAAAGCCCTGCAAATCACATACACAAATTCAAAAATTTGGGGAGATGAAAATAATTAAGTAGCAATATTTCACTGGACATCAACATTCGGATGCTTGGCAAGTACATCTTAGGATCTTTTGTCATATAAATTTATACAGAAAAGGGAATTTGTTTTTTTGTTTTTGGCGGAACTGGGAATTGAACTCAGGCCCTTGCACTTGCCAGACGCTTATTCTACTGAGCTATCTCCCTGACCCTTGTCATATAAATTTATACAATAAAAATATTTCTGTATCAAAAAAAGTTCCTGGGGCCAGCCAGATAGGTCAGTGGCTTAAAGCGCCTGCTTAGGCAGATGCAGGGACTGGGGTTAGATCCCCAGAGTGCAATGCAGGCCCGGCCCTAGCCCCACCCCCAGGGCCCACTGAGCTGGCCATAGAGTCCAGGCGTGGTGGCACGCACCTATAATCCCCATGTTTGGGAGGCTGAAAACAGGTGGATCACTAGTCTGATCTAGTAGTGAGACCCTGAACACCCTGTAGACCCTTCCCTAAAATACAAAACACATAGGTGGATCATTAGTCTGATCTGTACAGTGAGACCCTATAGACCCTGTACTGAATACATTAAAAAAAACAAAAACTTAAAAACCCTTGCTTTCCAAAAAAAAGTTCCTGTATCTAAATTGACATATGCAATTTAGTCTATTCTCTGAACATTCATACTGAAGTTTATCTTATGGCACTGTGAACTTTAATATGTATTAAATTCTTCATGCTGCAATGTTAGGAAAGATGACTTATACAGTACCAGAATACAATTAAAAAAATAATGGCAAATAGAACCATTCTTCATTCCTCCCCATATCCATCCTCAAAGAAAGCTTTAGGACTGGGGACATAGTTATGTGGTAGAGTACTTGACCCTCATTCACAAGGCCCTGGGTCCCACCCACAAAACCATAAAATGGAAAAAAAAATCTGAACTTATCTCTTATCAAATTTTCTAAGTCCTGGGGCACCTATTAGGAAACACAGTATCTTAAATATGCCTATATTTACATTCTACCTCACAAAGTGAAACAGAACAAAATGGGAAAGAAAAATATATACACATAACAAAATAATCAAGGACCAACCAAAGCCAGGCACGGTCATGCATGCCTATAAATCCCACAGTTGGCAGGCTGAAGCAAGTTCAAACCCAACCTGGGCAACTTAGTGACTTAGTAGGACTCAGTCTCACAACAAAAATTTTAAAAGGGCGGAGAATATAGCTCCGTATGAAGCCCCTAGGTTCAATTCTCAGTAACACACACACACACACACACACACACACACACACACCATCAACTAGTAGCAGCAAGAAGAATAACCCCTCCCCATCTTGCGACAGACATTAGTTAATTTTCTAGTCACCTAAGGTTCACTACCCCAGATCTTTCCTGTTTCTGTTTTTGTTGAAAATGCTTTGTTTAAATGCATCACAGTAAAAGTTACTAATGGACAAATCTGAGAATCTGATGCATGAGGAAGATCCTAATTAAAGATTTATCACATAAAACACTTACATTTACGTAACTAAAGGTGCTTCTTGATGTTTAATGCGTAAGTAACCTGGGGACCTGCCTCACTCAGCCCATCAGTGAGGACATGAAGTTTAAAACTAAACTAACATGCTTCTGGGTGATCATTGTTGGTCTGGGGATCAGGCTTCTGGTAGCAACGATTCTAGAAGACTAATATGCTGGAGGACTTTGGTCTTCGTTTTTTCTTTTTTTTTTCATTTTGTGTATTGAGTACAGGGTCTCACTACGCAGACTGGACTCATGGTGATCCTGTTTTCAGCCTCCCCAATGCTGGAATTACAGGCATGCACCACCACACTTGGACTATGTTGCTGGCTCAGACTGTCCTGAGGGCAGGGCTAGCATGGCATGCCAGATAGAGGATTAAATCCTGGCCCCTGTGCTTACCAAAGTAGGCACTTAGCCCACTGAGCTATCTCGCTGACCCTTGGTTTTTATTTTCCAACAATCTTTAAAAGACTGAGGGGCCGGGGTGATAGCTCAGTAGAATAAGCACTTGCCTGGCAAGAGCAGGGTCCTGAGTTGAATCCCCGGTACCACAAAAATAAATAAATAAATAAATGATGTATCTCAGGCATAGTGGTGCATGCCTATAGTCCCAGCACTCAGGAGGCTGACAGAAGACAGCTTCAAGTTCAAGGCTAGCATGGGATACATAGTGAGGCTCTCTCAAAAAGGCAAACAAATGGGCTAGGGACATAGCTTGGCAGTCTAAGCACTTGCCTGACAAGCAAAAAGTCACAGGTTCAATCCTAAGTAATGTATACCATGCTGAGCTCCACATTGAGCCACCGAAACTGGGCGTGGTGGCACATGCCTGTAATCCCAGCACTGGGGAGGCTGAGATAGGAAGATCACTATGAGTCTGAGCTGCACAGGGAAACCCCGTACCAAATACATACATACATAAATAAATGAACAAATACACAAACATCTCTAGTCAACCCTGGCTGCACAGTAATTAATTATGACACTTAAAAATACATAAGGCTTTGTAGAATCCTACTCCTTCTACATCAATTTTTCTTTTCTTTTTTAAATGCACTTGGTTGTTGCAGGGTCTCACTATGCAGCTCAGACTTGTGGTGATCCTCCTGCTTTCAGCCTCCCCGGCACTGGGATACAGGGACTCTGGCCAGTGGTGCAGCATGTGGTGCTGGGGTCAAGCTGCAGTCCCCGAGCTTGTCTAAGCTTGCCTAAGCAGGTGCGTTAGTCTGTTGAGCTATCTCACTGGCTTCTAGATCAACTTAAATCAATCTCTGAGACAGCCTCAGGTACTAATATTAAAGTTCCTCAGGTGATCCTGATATACAGTCAGGGTGAGTCCTCTGCCATAGAATCCAGAAAAATTCCACTAAAGGAGTTCAATTTACTGGAGTGTTTCTCTATATAAAAAAAATATACATAAGCTAGCATATGAGATACTTAGGAGCTAGACTAAACTATTTTTTTCCTGCACACTAAAAGCAAATATATTTTCTGGGAATAAATTTTGCCAATATACCCTAAATGCGTAATAAAAATACGTATTTAACACCACAAAAATGTTAATTTTGCCTGAAAGTAAGTTCTATTATGGACAAAGATGTAATAATATATACTTACAAATAAAAAAAAGTTTACTAAGTCATTTTCCTGGGTAAATGGAATCCACTCATTACTTGAGAAAGGTCAAATAATAAATCCAATATGTAAAAATCATATACACACATCTCATTTGCATAGGATGACAGCTACGTCACAAAAAGACCCTCTAAACTTATTATTATTATTATTATTATTACTGTCTTTTTGGACAGGGACTCGCTATGCAGTTCAGGCTGGCCTTGAGTTCACTTTGTAGCCCAGGCTGGTCTCAAATTCTCAATGATCCTCAGCCGGCCAAGTGCTAGGATTACAGGTATGTACCAGACCTTCTAAACTTTTACTATAAAAAGTTTAGTTTGGTATCACTAGCAAAACTGCAAGTTACAAAATATAGAAAGCAGGGTCAGTATGTCTTATCATGAACTATTTACCATAGTGAAAAACATCATGACAATTTGTTAAAAGCAAAAAGATCAAGTAGCATACTGAAAAAGTTGAGGACATACTAAAACAGTGATGGCAAGTCTTTTAGAGATGAGTGCCCAACTGCAACCCATAACCTATTTACTTATCACAGAGTGCCAACACTGCGATTAAAACTGAATGCTGGGCCTTTAGTTTAGAAAAATACAACTTATATATTAAAATATGTCTTTAAAAATAGTAAAATAAAATAAAATACACGCCATAGAAGGAAGACTAGCTAGAAAGCTCAGGGTAGTCAACAAGTCAACAAGTATAAGCCTTAAGGAAAAATAGAGCCCTTATCATTTAAAAAACATTAGATCAGAACTCAGTGGTACAGTGTGTGCTCTGCATGCACAAGACCCTGGGCTTGAGCCCCAGAAACACCCCCACAAAAGGATAAAAGAACACTACTGATCTCTGAAAAGGAATATATTCAACATCTCAAAAAAAAAAAAAAAAAAAAAAAAAAACAAAGAACTAATTTTCTGCAGTACTTCAAGTAAATTTATATTAACTCCCCTGAAACAAGTAGTCAAATCTTAGAGGCAGCAGGGGTCGCTACGGATTGAACCCAGGACCTCTTAATGAAAACATTACACCTAGTCCTTGCTAATCAAATCTTGTGCAAAATTCTAATACTCCGCTTTTAAAACCTCTGATGGCTTCCACTGCATTCAATATTTAGAATACAACCCAAACCATCTGCTCTAAGACATAAGGCCCTAACTTTATAATTTACCACCGCACTTCTTCTGAACATAAGCTAAGAGAAAAGATAAATTTATCTGGTTTTTTTTACCAATATACTCAAGATATAGAATGCCTAGTACGTAAGAGCTACCTAAATTGAGGATTTAGCTACATATATAGAATATAACAAAGTATAGATAATCAAAAATCAAAATCTTTCAATGATTTACAAGGCAAACATACACTCTACTTATGCAGGTTGAGTGTCCCTTACCTGAACTACTTGGGATCAGAAGTATTTCAGATTTTGGAATTTTTTAGGTTTTGGAATATTTGCACAGATTTTACAGGTTCAGCATTCCTAAGCTGAAAATCCAAAATGCTCCTAAACCTGAAACTTGAGCGTCAATATGATTGAGATTTCAGATTTTGGAGCACTTTGGGTTCCAAATTAGGGGTGCTCAACTTTTTTCTCAGTCCGATTAGTAATCTAATTTAGTAGTACATACAGATAATGGTTCACTAACAGAAACAACTTTCATGTGTACACAACACATGCTTCACCCCAGAATGGTTTTCAAACAGTCACATTAACATCTGAAAACTTGGGCCAGGGAGATGGCTCAGTAGGATAAACGCTTGACTGGCAAACACAAAGATCTGAGTTCAATCCCCGGTTCCGCCAAAAAAAAAAAAAACCCCAAACCACATCTGAAAACTCAAGGATACCCCAATCACTTCCTAGTTGTGTATTCCTCAGTTGTGTCACAAAACTCTTCTGGTGTCCCTTTAGCATTTTATATAAACAGTGATTCTTCCTTGCAATACTGAGGCAAAATTAAATAATGATATGACTAAAACTATTACTTAAGTGATAAATTCATGGCATTTTGCTTTCTTTTCCCTGCCTGCTATAAGATCTTTATCTTCTGGAAGCTTTTCCTTGCAGTCTCTGAGACAGAACGCTACTCGTGCCTTCCTACCTAAACTTTCAGAGCACCAGAGTCTCTTTTCATCCCTCAGACACTTAGTCTTTGCAGTTTTGCAGCTCAGTACTCTACACTGTGGACCCAGAGACCACAGAGAGCATTATGAGAATCACCTGAGGAGCTCCTAGGAGAACAAAGACTCCTGGGCCATGATGATCCTAAAACAGCTCACAGCCTCGGGTTTCACAAATGTTGATTTACTGTAGTCTGAAACCCTCTGCCCATTTTCTCAAGTTTGTAGCTTTAATCCTATCCCCAGCCTCCCTAATACAGGTCATGAGCCACACAGTATAATGACCAAAAGAACTGTAGCTGAGACAAAGCCTGGTAGAAATCCTGGCTCTATCACTTAATAGTTGTCAGGTTATAGAATATAGGGAGACTTGAAAGAACCAAGGTGTGTACTGTATTTGACAGAGTACTTGGCATGAAGTGGGTATTCAATAAATAATCGCTGTCAGTATGTCAACAGATCCCCACTCCCACCCTATTCAACCTGGCTTCCCCTCTAAGACTTCCTGTCTTTGTTGATCCAGCAACCTTACTAGTTTTCCAGGCTTCAGTCTACAGATTATTTTCTCAAAACACCAACCAACAAGTGGCCACACTCTTACTCGTTTGTCTGCCTGACATTTCAGCCCCAACCTGCACCTACCATTTCATGTTCTTTTCTAATAAATTCTTTTTTAAAATCTTTCTTGACATCCCAGCTTTAAGTTGCCTGTTCACATACCCATATCACTTGCAAAAATTCATTAGCAAATTAATTTGGCACTGATTTCTGACTCTCTTCCTATAGTTTTCTTAAATTGTATTTAGTACCCGTTTATATCTACTTTCCCAATTACAGTAAAGTTACTAATAGCTCCAGAGACTATTTGATCTTTTCCTCTGTTTCCTATTTCTAGCGCTTCAGTTCCTTATATATAGCCAGTATTCAAATGACTATACAGAAACCTACACTGGAAGCTGAATATTCGATTCATTTCAGTTAAAGCAAGTTAAGTAATTTTACATCAAGGTTAAAACTTACTCGCTGCTAAGACCACGCTTAGGTTTAAATAAATTGTTATCTAGTAAGTTCACCTGCTAATAACTTAAAACTAGATGCAAGTGAAAAGGTTTTTTTCAAACAGGAGAGCTCAAAGAAGAGTCAAATGAAGTGACCAATGAAAATGGTGGGCAGAGACCACAATCCAATATGGTACTGCTAAAAGAAAAAACCCATAAGCACTAAATTTACTGCCTCAGGTAAACAACCTATAAACAATGATGTGACTTAGGCAAAAATAAGTGGCACTTTATAAAATTTGAGTTATTTACTGAAGTGAGGTTAATCCTTATTTTCAATTTTAATACCACAGTCAAGTTTTCAAAATGAGCCCAAGTCAATTCAGCAGTGTTCCTAAAACTACTTCCTTTACAGAAAGCTAAATTTATAACAGATGAAAGATACTACAGATGAAAACTACACAAATACTTCAAAGAGCCATTTCCAATTTATAAAACAGAACTATGGATCTAACACTCAACCTAGTTTTTCCTCCACAATATACCTGGGAATATATAATTTCCCAAGTACTGTAGTTGCAAAACACTGTCATGCTGTATACCTTCCCATTCTGCATATGGTTCCACTGACAAACAAAATGCTGTTTAAAACACATTTCCTTAATTGTTGAGATGAAGCCTGATATCTTAGGGAGATACCACACATGAAGAAATACAGAAATTACAACATAATCTCTTAAACCTCCATGATTTAAAATAATTGCTTACTAATCGGAAAAACTACTCAGTAGACTTAACACATTCAAAATTATTTCCAGATTAAATGTTTTAAAGAAATACAAAGGAAGATCATTCAGCAAACAAAGCTTTTGATGGAACTACCTCCTAACTTCTTAAAAATATACCTGAAAATGACACACTGAGACCATTAAAATTCCTCATGTCTATTTTACCCCTTTTACTCTCTGGAAGTCTGGGCATGAGATGCCCCGTTAGACAATTCAAGGGCTCAATCAAACCCGTGGGAAAAAAGTAGCTTGTACAGATGAGCTACTATAGTCATCAGATTCTAAGTCTTCTGGAACAGATGAAAAGAAAACAGCCTATTCAGAATTTTTTATCCCATTTCATGCAATGCAAGGAAACCCAAGCTGTACTATATATCAAAAAAATTAAGCTGTGGGAAGCTGTCAGAGCTCCATACTTGATTAATGTGGGAGGAGGCTCAGAAGGCTGGTAGGACTAACTAGAGAATAAAAATACTAAAAGCAGACAAGTCAGGCTTTTTTCAAACTGTCTATTCATTTACCTAAAGTTGCAGTTTCCTTATTCTATGAGTGATCTCTTTATAAGAAACAACATCTTGGCTAATATCCATTATTCCCAATTGGATAAGTAGCACACTTTGTTATGTTAGACACCATAATACTTAAATTTCATATTTAAAAATGTTACTAAATGAACGTTTTGATAGCAGTTAAGTCCTCCTGCACCATTAAATCATAATGAAAGACAAAGGCTAAGATTAATCAAAAATATCACACATTTTAAAGGGCATCACAAAGCGCTAGTTCCCAAATTCATAACCACAATTTAAATTTTTTGTCTTTTAATTATGTATTTATTTATTTTTTGCGGAACCAGGGATTGAACTCAGGCCCTTGCGCTTGCCAGGCAAGCGCTTATTCTACTGAGCCATCTCCCTGGCCCCCATACAATTTAAAATTTTTGGCTCCCACAATAAGACTTTTTCAGATGTTAAAACTAAAGAACAAAAATATAAAGTAACAAACATTCTGGCTTAGAATTTTGTAAATATACCTTGGTGACAGAAGGAAGCTAGTAATGACTGCAGAATGCCTAGACTTCCAACCAGAGAAACACTTGAAACATTAAAAGCCCTCACCCTATTAATTATAATGCATTTTTGACCTCTAAAAACCCTCTTACCTGTTTACAAGTTTATACAGCTGTTTGCCACTGGAACACCACCTTGCAGAGTATAACCGTGGCATCCTTGGTTGATAATCACCTGTTGCCTAGCAATCATCAATCCCGTACATGGAGACAGACAGCACTAGGGCTCTTCCATCCGAGGTTAAAATTCAAAACAAGCCCAACAAGCCTGCATTTCAAGGTGGTCTTCGTCTGCAACTAGTTTAGTTTAAAACTGGCAAACAACCATGGTGTCTGAAGCCAATGGTGCAGCACTGCTGGCCTCCTCTTGTACTCCAGCGTTGTCTCTGTGCACCGAAGTCTCCTGCTGCAAACAGGGGAGTTGTTCTCCTGTACTGGGAACAGGCTTCCAAAGCTCAAGAGCCCCTGTACAGGATAATGCAGGAACTAAAGGCAAACACTTTCTCCTCCTTAAGGATGCCTCCATTTTTTTCCTCACAATCTGTACTACCAACCGAGGTGACCGGGCCTGAGTGTGCGTTCGTACCTATGAAACCGTCACGGTGCATGCACATCCAAGGCATGTGGAACCACAGGTCAAATAAGGCACAGATACCAAAGTAACGGTTCTAATTACAAAAGCTAGCTCTCAGGAACTCTTCATCCATTCAGAACTAAACCCATCACTGCATAACTCTGGTAAGAAGCCCCTGGAGACGGAGGAGCTCCTCAAATGTGTCAGGAAAGGCTTTATTAACATCATCATTAACATTTAAAAAGCAAACGGAGTATTTCTCTTTCTTTTGGCAATTTGGTGCAAATGTTAAAAGTGCAAGGTAAAGCAATTTCAAACTTTTCTTCAAATTAAAAATGAAACTAAAGCCAAACGTGATGGGTGAACAAAATAAATCAAAACTTAAATTCAGCAACTCCAGCTCTTCAAACCAGCAAAGCCCCCGACTCGTGCACTGTGGTGAGGCTTAAGGTGCTTGCCCCGGCTTCTTGTGTGCCAGCCAACAGCACCATTTCCTCATCACGTTGAGGACCGAGAAGCAAAGGATCCCCTTCGCTGCAAACAAAGGGGGCCACAGTAACACTAGTGATCCTTCAGATTTGACACACCGATAGTCAAAATGAAATTGATGGTCTCCCTGCTTCTTGCTCAAGACATACACGATCCTGAGCAGCAGCAAGTACCCCCTCGGCTGCAAACAAAGGGGTCAAGGTTTGCCGTCAATTCACTTCCAGGCAGAAAAACATTTTCCTCAAAAGAAACAATTTATTTAGAATAAAACAAAAGCAGCTCAACTGTGAGCGCACGTTTGAGTGACAGCTACTTTTAAGCTGTGTGAGCCATAAAAAGGGTTTTTCTTTACTTTTCCAGAAATCTTGTGTACACAGCACAAAGCAAAGAGGTCATTTTTTTCCACTTAAAACACCGGCATTGGCATCACAATAGCAGATACACAACGTTAAGCTGCCATTTTAGTAAAATGCACAAATACTAAACAGATTAGCTTTCTTCCATCAGAGGCCCATGTGAGCTCCACATAAGCTACAACTTCTCTTCAAAAAGGTCCGTTAGAGCTTGTATCTTCATCCGCTGTTCACCAGTTTTGCTTGCGGGGGGGAAAAAAAGGTTATTCAGTACAAATGTTTACAATATTAAAAAATATATATATATATCTTTCCCCTATGCATTATAGATGAACATAATATTAACAAGACCTTTCTGGATAGTCCACCTTGACTTCAAAAAGCACCAATAATACCCACTGGCACAAACCTTGAAATGAATTTACTATATGGACAAGTGGAATAGGGTTTTTTTTTAGCGATTGCAACTGAGGATTATAGGACTGAAAATATCTTTTATCCTATACAACTGAGTAAAACATGGCAAAAATTTTCAAAAGCAAGTTTACAATCAACCAATCTCTTAAATATAACTTAAAAACTGAAAATATAAAAAGGTGGAATTTAAACTTTTACACCCTCTACTTCCACTGTCTAATTTATATGGAGTAACAGACTACTACTCCATTATTGTAGCAAAGGGTCAAAATACAAAGTCATTTAAAAATCCACCTTTATCTATGTTACCAAAGACAGCAGCTGTTATTTTCTGTTAAGAAAACACCATACATTTGCTAAACAGTAAAAGAACACTTCAGGACTTTCACTTTTCAACTGTTTTTAAATCGCACACATTAATACTTCATTAAGTTTAACATTTCACTGTAGTTACCTGAAATCACTTTGCCCTGTAAGGGACATCACTAGAACCAGAATGTTAACAGGGTCAGTTCTACTTCTCTTCTTGCTCTCATACCTAACTCTCATATCAAAATCAGACACTGTAGCATAGACTGAAAAGTCCAGAAATTCTCTCCAAAACCTGTTTTCCCATAAAAGGTTATTAAGATTCCTAATTCTATTACCACAGATTTTGGTGAATGGTTCCTATATGGACCTAAACAGTTCAAGCTGCACCTGTAAAATGAGCAACTTCACTGCCTTAAAAGTAAAAGTGGACTTAAATTTTCAGAAAAAAAAAAAAAGTTTAATCAGTGAACACTTGCTCATAAGTCGAAATGACTGACCCTGAAAAACATCTTTTAATTGCTATATATTAAATGATCTGAGTCAAGAAGGGAGTATATTACCTTCAAAACTTGACAAAAGCTTATGCCAGCCAGAGGATGGACATTTTAAAGATGTAATCCCTAAAGGAAAACACTAGTCTCAGTTCATAGTCATCCTAAATCAGAAATTTAAGTTTTCATGTGAAAAACATTCTTTACAGAAGTTTCAATTACAATTAACAAAATATTATCAGAACAACTAAGCAGAATTATATGCTAGGAGCTACGTGCTTAATTTTCCATAAAATTTTAAGTTGTGGTCTTAAAAGTCTTAATTATTTTTACCAGTAATACTTAATAATTTAATGAAACACTAAAGAAATTTTCTTGCCCTTCATTTTAACTGAGTTCCTAAAAAAATCAGTTACACTAAAGTAATTCAAGACAAAAAGATTTGGATGCTACAAAAACATCTAGTGTTGGTATTTTCAAATTCTGATTATTAGGAACCAGTTTTAGACTTTGGCTTTCATTCAAATTCTGAAGGTTTTAGTCGATAATTTATAAGTATTCTGAACCTGAACCCAGAATGGGCAACACAATTAAGAGATTCGTCTGAGCAAGAGTACTCTGTGGGTAAGTACCAAATGAAACATCGATGGTTTTTTATAATACATACATTTAAAATGGTATTGAGCCACTGTTTCAAAAACATTGAAGCACAAAACTGCCCACATCTACCAAAGCAACAATGTCAGATAAGGATTCAAATAAACATGGAGCAAAAACCACAGTGCTTGTCAATAACCTACCACACCAGCTAAAGTGTGAAACAAAAACAAAGGGAAAACTTACACATATTTTTGGTTTATAGTAAAATTAGATGCCATGGACTTCATTCTCTAAGAGAGTAAAATCATTCGTCTAACTTATCAAAAGATATTCAAGTTAATGGTTAGTGAAATTATTTAAACTGGAAAAATGTATCTAGCTACAACTGTACTTTGACCCATGGATGCAAATTTCATACTTGCATTAGGTTAAATGGCTTCTACTCTACACCAAATCATTGCTTTTGGGAAACACACAGCACCCGAAGTCTTGGTAGTAGGCATAGTAAGGAGCTTTGTGCTCTTAGTCTAGTACACTCCTCCTCTCAAAATGGCTAGTTTTTCCAGTTTAAAAATGAAACAAAAAAATCTCCAAATTTTAAAAGAAAATGCATAAATGCATAATGAAAACCTAAAAGGATGACACAGTAGTGATGAGGTTTTCATGCTAACATGCATGAGACACCTGTCATAATGGAAATAAAAATTACATGACATTTCCCTGGGTTATTATTGGTGCTATTTCAAAACTATGAGCTTTGATAACAGAAAGAAATGTTACTAAATTCTTTCAGGCTCTGAAAAAGTCACTTTCACAGAAAAACACTGACCATGATCCAGAAGGTTCCAAAATTCCTAATCATACCTAAATATGAAGGACCTAAGGTCCTCACCACTTAAATCAAGGGAGAAAAATACACTTACTAGTGACCTGAGGAATCAGGGGTGGTGGCAGAGAAGTAGGTAAAAAATAAAACAAAAACCGTCCACTACTGTAAAATAGCGCTAAGTCCTTGCTAAAAACAGTCATAATTCTCAACTCTGGGGCCAAAAAAAAAAAAAACCTAAAACAACACAAAATTTCAAAAATTAAAACCAACCAAAACAACTGTGGGTGGGCTATTTTATAATAATTACAGGTATCTGGGCAAACAATAAAAAAGAATTTTACTACACTGACATTTCAAACCTCAATGGCTGGTTAACAGTGAAAATATTAAGCATGAAATCTCAAAAATATTCAAAACATTTCCAATAATGTAATGTCACCACTGCTGTTTAAATATGAAAATAAAAATACCAGCAAGTTTTTTAAAAAAGTATATCAAAGGCATTTTACACTGACTTTTTAAAAAAAATTCTGCAATCCAGATATGGCTGATTAATGCCCACAGAAACAAGAGCCTAAAGCTAACTTTTCTAAATAATGAAATCAAAAATTTGAATGGATAAAAAAAATCTTTGATAAAGAATATTTAAGTTTCAAAATATGCACAATTAAATTTGAACTATACCTGCTACGCCTCTGAAAGGCAGTAAAACACCACCACACCTGTATCTGACTAAAAATTTTGATTTTATAAGCACCTACTTACTTGAGTACTAGTCTAAGCATAAGACATAAAAGGCTTATAACACAGTCCTCAATTTTTACCAGTTACAACTACAAACCAAAAGTGCACATATGGGATACAAAACTCAAGAGCTAATGATAAAAATGCATGTAAAGCCAATTCTCCTGGAATAAGCTATATTTTAAGAGAAACTCAAAAACCTGATTAAAATAATTACACTGCTAAACAACTTAATTGTGTATATTTCTGAGGTCCCTGATCAAATTTCAATCACAAAAGTAATGTTTCAGATAAACATTATTTATCTATACAACAAGGAAGCCACATTAACATTTCTTTACATAGTCAGAGGACTCTTTTGCTCAAATTCTGATTTTTCAAACTTTTGGTTTTGTAACTGAGGATTTTTCAAGCTCAGGACTAAGAAAAAAAAAAAAGAGAGAGAAAGAAATCATTTAAAATAGGAACTCTTAAAGGAAATCCATCTTCCTGCTACCTTAACACTTCTTCACTTAACTGCTAAACTGTTCTAATTTGTTTTAAAGAGGCTTATAAAAATATAAAAAGGCTACAACTAAACAACAACAAAAAAAAAACATTTTCATCTGATGCCGTATCCCATTACACATCACAAAACAGAAACCATGTCAAAGTAGTAAATACAAGTTACACATGTACTTTAGGACGCACCACGGACAATGATCATGACCAGGTAATCTTCTTCAGATTTGGCCAGTGCCTTGGCAGGGGAATCCAGGAACTGCTGGGAGAACTCACAAGGTGGGAAGGCATGAAGAACCCCGGTGTTTTCCTTGTCTTTGTTGCCTCCAACAGGGAGGCTGATCACCCCAGCTGCTTGCTTTTGCTTTAAATAGGACACAAGGTTCCTAAGCGGCCTCTGAGTAGAGGTGGCAGTGTCTGATGTGGCTGAGGAAGAGGAGGATCTGCTGTCAGAACTTCCAGGTACAGCCAGAAGAATGGCATAGCCATTGGGCCCTGCCACTTTGATACGTCGAGTTACTTCATCCAACTTGGGCTGGTCCAAACGAAGACGCTGTGTGATCTTGAGCTGGGCTACTTTGCCTCCAGTTGAACCCTCCACAAGAAGACTGCTAGCCACTTGCAGGTCACCCTGTAACAGATGCATGTTGGAAGGAAAGTTGCTGTTCTTCAGTAGAAGCATACCCTGCCAGGCCAAACAGAGTTTGGGAGAGGCTGTTGCAGCAGGAGCTGATCCCCCATCCTGTTTCTGGGAAGGAGATTTCAGCTTCGATGAAGCAGAGCTTGCACTAGGCACACTCCCATCAGACCGGTCGTCTTTTTTCAGAGGGCTTTTTCCCTCAGTGGGAGCAGCTGTCCGGTGCTTCCTATCCCGTTCAGCTGATGCAGAGTTTTTCCGGTCTCGCTTGTCACCCTGGCTCTTCTCCAAACTACTTCGCCTGTCTCTGATTGGAGAGGGTCTTTCCAAGAGAAGAAGACGGGATGATCGATCATTCTCACTATTGTAACGATCCCGGCTACTGCTCAGTTCAGGACTACGGTCCGGAGAAGGTGCACAGTGACGTTTTCGTGGCCGGTCACTCTCAGGGGACCTATCTAGATGCCGTATGCCACTCTCCTCAGGCAACCGCCGCTTCCTAGGCTGGTCTCTGCTGCTGGGCAGATCTCTATCACCTCTATCCCGGTCCAAGGACCAGCCATCCCGCCTTCTATCCAAGCTATCCAGTGACTCATAAGCAGTCACAGCAGTAGCAGCAGTCCGAGTGCTCCGTTCTCGGACTGGGGGTAGGGGTGGCACCCAGTCTGAATCGGGATAAAGGTCCCTGTCACGATCTCTGTACAATGGAGGTGGTGTTCTGTCCCGAGCACCCCTCAAGGGATCAGGTGCCCGATGTCCAAAAGCATCTGTCACCAGTTCATAATGAGTCAAGGGCAGAGGCTGCAGATACTGCTGCTGGTAACGATGTTCTGTGTCTGCAAAGTCTACTCGAAGACGACGATCAGGGCCACCAAGTGGGAATCCCCGCATATGGGTCCAGGCAGCATGAGCTGCATCCAGACTTTCATACTGGATATATGCCCAACTATCACCTTTCCGGTAGTCTATCGTACGTATGGTTCCAAATCGGTCAAATTCTCGTGCCAGGGCAGCAAGTGGCACCCAGGGTCCTAAGCCACCGACCCAAAGGCGGGTGGTAGGTGTAGCTTTACCATAACCGATTTTGATAGGATTCCGAATTATGATCTTACCAGACATTGCTAGTTTGGCTCGGTGAGACATGTCTAGATTCTCAAATTTGAGAAAGCCATAGGTACTGGTCTGGCCTCGAGAAGGCCTCTTGATGTCTACTTCTGTAATGACTCCAAAGCGATCAAAAGCCCTTCTTAGATCATTCTCGGTCACAGTAATATCTAGGTTGCCCAAGAAAAGCGTCCGATTAGCCCGCTGATCGTCCTCTGGTGAAATCTCATCCACTTCTCGGAAAGGAGCAGCACTCGCTCCAGTTCCCACCCTTGACTCAAGACTGTATGCCGGACGCACTCTCTCATAGAACGGGTAATCGCGTTCTCGCTCCAGCTCCCGGGGCAATGGTGGCGGAGGTGGGGGCAGGCGGCCAAGAGCCAACTGCTGCAACCGGTAGTCTCTGTATCCCAACGCGGCACCGCCGGGGGAAAGTGATCTCTGGCCTCCGCCGCCTCCTCCAGGAGGATGCCGGTGACCACCTACAGAGGCCCCGACTACGCTGGCTGACGGAGGATAAGTATCTTTGTCTAAAGGGGAGCGGCTGCGGCGCCGGCTCACATATACAGCTTCTATCTTCAGGGGCCGGTCATAGAGCACCAGGCGGCCTCTGGCATGCTTGGCCGCCCGCGCGTCCTCTGGCCGCCGGAAGTTCACAAAGGCTACCCGTTCATCCCCGCTGCCAGAACCTGAGAGATGACTGATTTTGACACTTACATCACCGAAGCGTTTGAACTCGTGAAACAATCCGTCCTCCACCGCTTCGTCACTCAGCTGGGACCCCAACTCGCTTATTTTCAGAGTCTTGTACTCTCCGCCGTCCCCGCCAGGCGCGGAGGAGGCGGCCCCCGAAGACCGTGACTCCCCGCCTCCACCCCGGGAGCTGCTGCGCGACTCGCCCCCGCCCGAGGAATTTTTGGTGCTTGGGGAGCTGTAACTATGCAAGCGGCTACTGGAGCTGCCCCCACCAGTGTCATACTCGCGGCTGCCACCTCGGCTGCTGGATTTGTCCAGGTGAAGGCTCCGCCGCGACCCGCTGTCCGTCTTCCCGCTACTGCTCCCATTGCTGCCACCAGAACCTCCTAACTTCTTGCTCCGTTCCCCGCGAGAAGTCGAATCCTCACCACCACGGGAGCGTTTGGGCTTGACTGGCGAGCGCTCTTTTCCTTTCATTGTCGCGGGTCGCCGGAGGTCGCCTCCGCGGAGCTGACTAACCCGCTGCCCCGCGCTCGTTTCACACAGCGGAACCGCACGCCGCCATCTTGGACTTCGCCGCGGCAAAGGATCCCGCCCCGCAGACCTCATTGGTCAATTAGCTTGCTCTTCCACAGTCTCATTGGGAAAAGTATTTGTCTGTCTTTACATCTCCCCGCGCTCGGGGACGGCACCCGCCCAGCCACTTTTATTGGGTGCCCAGCTCCCGAATCGGAGCATCTCATTGGCTAGATTCGTTGTCTATCTTAACGGTTCCTCGCGCCAGGCTGTAGCTCCGCCCCTCGCACTTTACGACCACCTGACCGAAAGTCCGGAGGCGTTGATTGGACAAAAAGTCTGCCCTGTAACGGTACTTCTTGCACGGTGAGGGCAACGATCCCACCTCCTGATCCCTTTCATTGGTTTGTGACCCAGTCCCGTAATCCGGTCTTTAGGAAGTTGGGCCATCGGTTCTGGTGGTTTTTTTCCTGAGCGTTTAGCTCATACCGACCTTGCGAGAGACTGAGAGCTTTTGCGCGCGGACTCTTCCTCTTTTGACCCCTTTCTTCCAACTTCTCCGGCGACTGAAAGAAGTTTAAATCTGATTGGAGGTTGAGGATGAAGTTGATAGGCTGAAGTCACTGTCCATCACTCGCTTAAAGGGGTAGGCACATACTGAGTGAAGGTGAAAGCCTAGAACTCGCGCTTGTTGTGCGACGTCACTGGAAGTGTCGCGAGATGGTGACAGTGAGGCAGGCCCGCCTCCCCGCGCTTTCGGCGTTCTCTCAAATATCTATTTGGTCCTGTGGCGTTCTTAGTTGTGCGGGGCCTTCGGATCCTGAGACTTCCGGGCTCGTCCACGTTCCTGCCAGTGGCGCAAGCAGCCCTAGATTCCCTCAGGAAGCTGTCTCCCGGCGTCCCGCCAACGCCATCTCAGTCCCTCCGGCCACCTCGCGAGGCCGGGATTGGAGACCGGGGCGGGAGCTCGGGGTTCACAGCCCCAGGTCACGGGGACGCCCGGGGTGGTGCCGAGTCCCCAGGGTAACCTAGAGGACGAGCGACACTTCCACCTGCGGCCCTTGGTGCAGCCTGAACTGCAAGGCATCGCCGGCTGGTCTGGGCGTCCTCTTTCATGTCGGGAGGAGGTGTGGATTTTGTAGTCTAAAACTGCATCGAATGCAATACTGACAAACTTGCTTTTATTATGTGATACCTCACCCCGGCGCTAAAAATATCGCTCTGGGAAGCTGAGTAATGGGGATTGCAGGTTCGAGCTCAGCCTGGGCAAACGACGTAGGAACACCCTGTGAGTGTAAATCATAGTACGTTATTTGTTTCTTTAAGGGTTGGAGTTGAAGCTCGGTGAGACGGTTCAATCTCTGTCCACCCCTCCTCCCGTCCAGGCTTCAAAAGCAAAACTTCATAAATCTTAGCATAATATGTTTGATATGATACAATTGTATTTTTAAAAAATGTGTGGATCGCATAAATGTATAGACACGTATACTTTTTGTATATTCATAGAAATTTTACTTGACCACAAGGAAATGGCTGGTTGCTAGAATTACTCAGGAGAAGCCTAAGAATCTGGAGTGAGACACTGAAGGAAACCTTCATGTGCTGTTAGTTACTCTTTGCATTTTTAAAAAAAAATGTATTTTTAGCTTTCATAATTATTTTCATGGGATTTTTTAAAATACAGAAGTACACTGCCATAGAGAACTCCCGTATCCCAAACATCCAGTTTCAGCAATTATCAGATCATGTCAATCTTGTTTCAATCTGCATTCCTCTTCCCACTCTCCCTTGCTGGTATTTTGTTCCAAGCTTATCTGATCTACTTCCTGCCTCGGGCATGGAATCTGCCATTCCTCCAAGGAGTTCTGGTTTCTTTTTAGTGGGAAATGATACTGAAAGATAAAAATCTGGACATTAGGAGATAGAACACAATTGTAAAACTATAAAATAAAAAGCTTTCTGGAGGGATCCTAACCTTTTTCAAGGTTACATAAATGCATACTACACAAAAAGAAGTTAAAGTTAAGCCTTTATCTGATTGCCTTATATAATCCAGACAAACTAGACTACAAAGTGACTATTTGAGGTGAGGACTGGTGAGTATAGTTTCCCAAACCTCAAGACGGCTTTGAGGAAGGATAAAAGTTGAGAAAGACAATTCAGGGAGCTAAACAGGCACTACCTGAGGCCTGCCAGTCTTCCTGGCTTGACACTTGGGAGTACCTGGGAGTGTTATGGAAGCTACCAAACACAACCAGAAGCAGTGAAAAGTCTGCCTAAGGGAACTGGTAGCCTCCGTGGAGCCAAGAGGACTGGTGAATGTCATACAGTTACAGGAAAGGCCATTACCAGGAGCATTAAATGTAGCCTATGATATGTGTGTATGTCCATGCTAGAACAGAATAATGGCATAAAATGTTGGGTCTATCTAGTTAAAATTAGTGATTACTTGCTTTCTTCTCCTGTCCGTACTTTATTCAATTGATGTTTCTTGTGTTCATGAAGCTGCTTAGCAAACTGTCTGTCCGTATGCTCCAGAGAGGCATTGGAGGGTAACAGTGACCCATAGTGTAGAGCACTGAGGGCAAACCTTTTCCAGCTTTCAATAACAACCAGCTGGTAAGTGCCATGCGTGCCACCGATTGGCCACCACACATTTAGAGGATCGGATGGGTGTTCTTTCGGTGTTGATGAAGTTGCTGAGGTGCAGTCCAAGGTTTCTTCTTGTCTCCTTGTGATCAACAGCCAGATTTGTGAAGATAACTGACTTGGGTGAGGAGAATCTTTCAATGGTTATGAAACCAGAAATAAACTGTCAAAAGATCCACTGATCATCATACTGTATATTGCTCAGGCTCTCCTTTGTGTACCCCACCAAAAACAAGAAGAGAGGGCGTTGAGGAAAACCTGCTATAGTCCATTGGCATCAGTGTGGCTCCCTCTAGGCTCTTCCACTTAAAGGCCTAAGGACACAGCCCTGCGGGCACAACTAGCTTTGTCTATTACCTTTTCAATCTCACTTAAAACCAATAATAGATTTGTTATGTTTTATATCTGGTTGTCCCCCCAAAGCCTCATGCAGTTGTGGGGCAGACTTCTAGAGTTTGTGGTTAACTCATGATCCACTGGGATTATGGGTGTGAGTGCTACACCCAGCCTGGGGCCGAGAGCCTGAACGTACGTAAGGGAGGCCGACTTGTTCTCTGTGGCCATTGTTGCTGTTACTCCTCCCTTTTGCTCTTGCTGTTTTGCTGTATTCTGCTACCATGAGCTGCTGCCTTCTGCCAGGTGCCGGTCTGCCTTGAAGCCAGCTTTGTATGGACTGAAACCTCTACTAACTGAGCTAAATAAACCTTCCCTTCCTTCTTTGTGGGTGTCGGGTATTTGTCTCAGCAACAGGAGAAAGGCAACCAAGACAAGATTT
>NW_004524660.1:1341076-1410300 GCF_000260255.1 Octodon degus
CACTAATATAATTAACCTTATTTAGACATCTTAGACTAAGAGCATAAACTCAGACTCTAGAACCATCTAGCCTGAATTAAATCCCAACTCTGCTGTGGACCTCAGAAGAGTTATTATTAACCTCTCTAGGCTTTGTTTTTCTCATCTATAAAATGAGAATAATCATAAAATTTCCTCACTGAGAGGATTAAATGGGTTAAAATATTATAAGACCTTAGGAACAGTACCTGAAACATGGTAGGCACCATGCAAATATTTGCTATTACTAATATGTTTTCTGCTTGAATCTAGTCATCGAGAATTGGATTAATTATAACCCTTAGTTCATAGCACATAGTCATTAATGGTTCATCCATAAACTTTTAAAATTTCTCATTACCAAGAACATAACACATAGCACTCCAAGAGATAGGACATTACCAACAATTTACATCTACCTAAGTGCCCCTTTTCTATACTCTCCATTGCCTACCCCGACAGATGTCCTGCAGCTAGTCGTTAGGGAACCCTGCCTCTTGTTTAAAAAAAGAACTGTAAAGAATAAAAGAGTTAATGTGTGTACACGTGTGTATACACACCTGTACATACTTACAAGTATTTTGAGGGTTTTTTGGTGGAACCGGGGATTGAACTTAGACCCTTGTGCTTGCCAGGCAAGTGCTTATTCTACTGAGCCATCTCCCCGGCCCCACTTATAGGTCTTAAAAGTATGTTCTTTCAGTTTTGCTTGCATTTGACTTTAAACAAACATATTTCAACATGCTATAGATGCTCTGAGGCTTATGTTTTTTCATTTATGAGGTCACTATACTTTTATTTTATACCTACCTATAGTCTATTTCCATTGCTATAAAATATTTCATAATATTGAATATACCACCATGTATATAGCCATTCTAAACTTGATGGGCACATAGATGAATTCCAGTATTTATGCTTTCATAATCAGTGATACTGTGAAGATTCTTATTCCTATCTCCTGAAGCATAGCTGAAAAAAGGTTTTTGGGGATGGGCTGGAGTGATAGAAAGTGGTGGATACCTAGGAGTAGAATCATTGGGTTAAAGCATTTATTGAATGTCATGTCATGTCATGTTATTTATTTATTTATTTATTTATTTATTTATTCATTTATAGTACTGGGGATTTAATCCAGGGCCTTAGCATGAGTTACAACCCCACACCATTTTTATTTTTTATTTTGAGACAGGATCTCACTAAGTTGCCTCTACTGGGTTTGAACATGTGATCCTCCTGCGTCAGTCTCCCAGAGTCCTGAGGTTAGAGGTGGGTGCCACTATGCTCAACTGTTAAATTATTTTGGAAAGTGATGTTTAGCAGTCATCTCACCAACCATATATGAGATCCTATCGATCCATGTCATTGCCATTTCTTAGCTTTTTTTAAAAAACAAAAACAATGGTTACCAGTGGTTTCAGTTTTGATTCCCTGATTACTAGTAAAATTGCTTATCTTTTTACTTTTTACACACCTATAAACATTTCCTTGTCTATGAAATATTTGTATCTTTGGCTCCTTTACTGCATTGTACATGTATAGGGTTTTTGTATAATCTTGCTTCTGATCTTTTGTAGAACATATGTGTGGCAGATACCACCATTTGTGGCTTATTAATTTATGCTGATATTTAATAAGTTTGTAATTTAAATAGTTGATCTTACCAACATTTTATTTTCTTTAAATACTTTATTTATGTATTTATTTGGTATAGGGTCTTGCTACACAGCTCAGACTTGCAGTAATCCTCCTGTCTCAGCCTTCCCAGTGCTGGGATTACAGCTGTGCGACACCATGCCTGGTTTCGGTGACCAGCACGGCAGCATGGTATGTGGTACTGGGGATCGAACCTGAGTCCTTGTGTTTGTCAGGCAGGTGCTTAGACCACTGAGCTATCTCCTCAGCCTTATCAACATTTTATAATCAGTGCTTTTATATATCTTGTTTTTGTTTTATGAGACAGTCTTATTACGTAGTCCAGGCTAGTCTTGAATTCATTATGTAGCCCAGGCTGGACTTGAACTTGCAGTGATCCTCCTACCTTTTTTATGTCTAGGTGTCCCCCAAATCCTCATGCAGTCCCTGGGGCAGACTTCTAGAGGTTGTGATTAATTAATGGCGCAATGCTGGGATTGCGGGTGTGCCCACCCTGGGGCAGATAGCCTGGATGTAGACTAAGAACGGGTCAGGGCTCGCTCTCTGCCTCTGCCACAGCTGCTCCCTTGTTGCTCTTGCAGTTTTTGGATCCCATTAACTGTTGCCCTCTGCCACTCTGCCTTGGAGCCAGCTGATTATGGACTGAAAACTCCACTAACTGAACTACATAAACCTTTCCTTCTTTAATTCTAGATGTTGGGTATTTTACGAGAAAAAACTAACTGAGACATACCTCAACTCTGGCCTTCTGGAAGAACAAGCATGTGCTGCTACAACTAGCTTAGTACTTGTATTTCTTAAAAATCTTCATCACAGGGCCGGGGAGATGGCTCAGTGGAATAAGCGCTTCCCTGGCAAGCGCAAGGGCCTGAGTTCAAGCCCTGGTTCTGCCAAAAAACAAAACAAAACAAAACAAAAAATCTTCATCACTCCATTCATGTCTCCAGTATTTGCCCATGTTAAAGTTTCATTCTTTCTTATAGATTTTATAATTGCTTCATCACACCATATAAGTAGGTATCTTTCATTGGGGTTTCATTAAATCTAATAATTAATTTTGAAAAAAGTGGATTTTTTGATTAAGTTTTTCAGTGAATGGGGATAATTTTTCATTTTTCTTGCAACCAAATGTTTATTGTATATACTTATACATGTTTTTTTGTTATGGTTGGTTAATGTTGTTAATGATGGTGGTATTTCTTTAAAGTTATGCTATTTGTTGCTAATGATTTGAAATGTGGCCTTTTGTTAGCATTTCCAATTATTTAAATTTATAGATCTGGTTTTTTTTTTTTTTTTTTTTTTTTATACTGAGAATTGAACCTAGGGCTTCACAATGAACTACATCCTAGCCTTTTTATATTTTTTCAAACAAGATCTTGCTAAATTGCTAAACTGCTGGCCAGACTTTTCTCCAACTTAGGCCCTTCCTGTTGAAGCCTCTCCTGTAGCAGGGATTCCACCAGCATGCCAAGCCCCTAAGTTTTCTTTTCTTTTTTTTTTTTTTTTTTAGAACCAGGGATTGAACTCAGGACCTTGAGCTTGCCAGGGAAGCACTTGTTCTACTGAGCCATCTCTCTGGCCCTCTAAGTTTTCTATATGTGCAAACATATAGCCTATGAATAAATAATAAAAATATTTCTGGACTGGCTTGAGATAGTTCAGCAGACTAAGCACCTGCCTAGGCAAGCACAGGGACCGGGGTTCATATCCCTGGTAACACATGCTGTGCCCACCCAGCACACTGAGCCAGAGACCGAGAACAGGTGTGGTGGCGCACGCCTGTAACCCCAGAGCTGGGGAGGCTGAGAACAGGAGGATCATTACAAGTCTGAGATGCATAGTGAGACCCTGTACTAAATACTTAAAAAAAGAGAAAGATTATTTCTTCCTTTTAGTCCTCACTGTTTGATTTTCTGGTCTTCCTGTGCTAACCAGAATCTCTGTTACTATGTTAAGTAGAGTGACAGTGAGCACTCCTATATTTTTACTCATTCTAGAGAGGATGTTGCTAATGTTTTCCACACAGGATAATGTTTATTCCATTTTGTTTTCGTTATCCTTACATTTAAGGAAATTCACTTTGTTCATGCTATGCTAGAAAGGTCTTTTCTTTTTCAAAATAAGGTTTCTCTATGTCTCCCGGCTGGTCTCATACTCATGGATTTAAGTGATCCTGCTGCTTCAGCCTCCCTTGTAGCAGGAACAACTGGGAAGTTTTTATTTTATTTTATTTTATTTTTGCAGAACCAGGGATTGAACTCAGGCCCTTGTGCTTGCCAGGGAAGCGCTTATTCCACTGAGCCATCTCCCCAGCCCTAGTTTTTAATCATAAATAGATATTTTGAATTTCTTTCTAAGTAAAGGAGTAATAGCAAAAATAAATCCAGTCTTTCTTGAGGACACACACTGTGCCTGGCACTCTGCTGAAGTTCTCCCACATTAACTAACATCCTCCTCACAACCATCTCAGGAGACCGGCAGATTTCTAATCCTCTCTCTTGTTTTCCATAGAAAGAAGCTGAGGCTTAGAGCTCCAATATATTTTACAAATATTTAAGAAGAATCATGTATATCCTGGGGCTTTCTCCCCTCTGTACGAAGCATTTGTCCTCATTCTTACGTACTGTGGGTGACAGTATCCATTCTTTCCTTCTTTGTTGTGAACAGGACCCCCAAGCAGAATTTTTCTCAGCCTCCCACAAGCTGTGGACAGCATAGAAGAGGTGAAGTGGCATAACTCTTCACTGTAGTCCACTCTTTCTTCTAGACCAAAGTGTACTTTTCTTTTTCTTTTATCCGTTCTTTTGGTTGACCCAAGTTTGCTCTGCAAAGCTAGTTTTTCCTTTTCTCCCTCACCCCTCACTTTTCAAATGAACTTTTGGCACCATTTTTGGCTTGTCTCATCCAATTCTTTTTTTCTTTTCTTTTCTTTTCTTTTTAATTAATACAAGGGATCGAACTCAGGACCTTGCATTTGCCAGGTAGGCGCTTATGCCGCTGAGCTACATTCCAGGCCCTCATCCAGTTCTTTATGGCAAAAAGGACCCCAAATATGTTTAATTGGCAAGGCATTTTTTGTTTCTTTTCTTTTCCTTTGTTTCTTTTTGTTTTTTGTTGTTGTTTGTCTCTTTTTGAGACAGGGTCTCATTGTGTAATTCAGGCTGGCTTTGAACTCACTTTGTAGCCCAGGCTGGCCTCAAACTTGAAGCAGTCTTCCCGTCTCAGCCTCCCGAGAGCTGGGATTACAGGCATGTGCTACTGTGCCTGGCTGGCAAGCCATTTCAAAAGGAGCTACCCATAACATTCCTGCTTCGCATTTCAAATTTCACTGACCTGTAAAAGCTGTGGTTCTAAATTTTCAAAATATGAGTATGTCTGTCACCAACTGTGGGATTACGAGTGTGTGTCACCACATCTGGCTTTTTGACTCTAATCAACAACCCATTCTCCTTGACATTCTCTCTTTGTTTCTGTGATCTATACTTTCAATTTAATTTAATTTCAGCCAGTATTTACTGGTCATCTGTGATGTGCCAGACACTGGGCTATCATCATTTGTTTATTAACTCATTTGTCAACATTAGTCGAGTGCTTACTGGGTCTTGGGCATGGTGCCAATTACTGAGAAACAAAAATGAATAAGCTGTAGTCCCTGACCTGGGAAGCTGCAGAGCCTAGTGAAGGAGATGGCTAACCAAATTATGGCAAGATAAGGTGATGAAAGAGGTGGAACTCAGGCCTTGTGGCCCCAAAGAAAGAAGCAGTCACTGTCACCAGCCAATGTGGGTCCTTGTTTTAGTAAAACTGAAAATTAAAGCTAAAGTAACTACAAATTTGTAAGCAAAAGCTTTAGTTGAAAAGTAACATGGGGGAAGGACGCCAGCTCGGATAGTGGCTGGAGGGCCACACTACTGGAAAAGACCAGACTGGTCATGGATAGAAACAACCAGCTCTCTGGGTCCTGGGACAGGTCAGGTGATTGTTATCTCAGTCCTGGTTTTGCAACAATGGAGGAATCCTATGACTTGGGGGCAGTTCCATTCCCATGAGATGATTGTTTTTGTGGCGGCTTTAGTCAGGTAGAGATCTGCTTCAGGAGTCCCAGGTGACTACCAGGTTGGGACAATAGCTGACTTTTTGGAGTCATTATAGGGGGAAGGGCCTGGGACTGGTCCTTGTAAAAACTGGTAATCAGATGGACCTGTGAATCTTAAAAATTACTCTTATCTTGGTGGCTTTCATCTTCAAAGGGGATACGATAGGCTAGGTAAACTTAGGGCTAATACTCCGTGTTCTGCCAGCTTTTAGGTAGACGCTCCCTAAATGATAAACGTTCCTGTATGCAGAGGTGAGAAGAATTTGGCCCAGAGTTTTATAAAATGAAGGTCAAGCTTTTTTCTGCTTTTAGTATTGTCTTTTCTCATTGTTCAGATGAAACATGCAACACCCAAAATTAAAGGAAGAAAGGTTTACCTAGGTCACAGCTTGTAGAGGTTTCAGTCCATAGTCTGCTGGCTCCAAGGCAGAGGGGCATCACAGAAGAGAAAGAGTCCACAGCAAGCAGGCAGTAGGTTGGGGGCTCATTGCCCTCTTTCTGTCCCTTTTATTTTGCGCAGGCCACCTCCCCTCAGGCAGGTGTAACACACACACCCTTAATCCTAGCCAGAACTATATGGTGCTCCAGTCAGTGGACTGATTTAGAAATCACACCTCTTTGATCCCAACACCACACAAGCTAGATCCAGTCACCTCTGGAAAGCGCCCCCTATGACCGCATGAGGCCTTGGAGACACCTGGGCACAAGCCATGACAGTTATTTGTGGACATTCATGGGTCTGAGTGAAGAGCCATGGATTTTAGCAAAAAAAAGTTACTGATTGTCTCACAACAAAACACGTCATGATTTTAGTGAATAACGGATTAAAGGCCCAGGAGTTTGTCCTTTGTCCCTATAATGGTCTCTATGTCATCAGTTTTCTACAAGGAATGGTATACATTGCAAAGCACAGTACCTGGTACATGCTAAATCTTCAATAAATATTTATCAAAGAAACAAAAAGCTTTCCAAACAGGGAGAATAGCACAAATTGGAACTTCATGGAGACCTTGCTGCTTAAAGTAGTGTGACTGAGCACAGGAGGGCAGAATTTTAGTCTTTGTGAGCATCGAAGAGGGTAGTGATGTTTATCTCCTTTTGTTACTATTTAACTTAAAATTTTATGTTCATGCATATTTAAAACCACATTATATAAAATATTTATAGATCTAATTTTATGCATTAATGTTATCAAGAAGGCAAATAAAATTATTTCCATAATACAGATCATAGACAATAAAGCTCAAACTAGGGCAGCTGGTAGATAAAGAGACGCTACAGAAGTTCTGCGATGAAGCCATTGCCCTCTTGAGAGTGGTGGTGAAATTTTTGTGTTTAATAGAAGCGTTGTGAAGGAATGGATCCTGTAGGTCAGGCTTTGGCAGTCAGCATCAGAATCAGAGTCACACTCACCTGGGGATCTTGTTTCAAAAAGCAAGTTTCTGGGTTCATTCTACATTAGCCTTCTCCAGAGAAAAATACCAATATGTTACATATATATGTATGTGATTCACCATGCAGGTTATACTGTTATGCTCTCATGGAAGCTGTGAGGTCCCAAGACCTGTAGTAGGGGCCAGGGAGATAGCTCAGTAGAATATGCACTTGCCTGGCAAGTGCAAGGGCCTGAGTTCAATCCCCAGTTCCGCCAAAGAAAGAAAAGAAAAGAAAAGAAAGAAGGGAAGGGAAGGGAAGAGAAAAGAGGAGAGAGGAGAGAAGAGAGAAAAAGAAAGAACCAACCAAAACCTATAGTCTACAAGCCTGAGACCCAGGAAAGTTAGTGTTAGTTCCACTCTGAAAACTGGCAGGCTTATGACCCAGGAAGCACTGGCATTTTAGTTTGAGTCTTAAAGTAGGAAAAGCACTGTTTTCAGTGCAAGCAGGTAGGTAAGAGAATTTCCCTTTTACTCAACTTTTTTGTTTTGCTTGGGTCTTTAATTGATTAGATAGGGCCGCCCACTTTGGGGAGCATAATCTGCTGTACTCAATCTATAGATTCAAATATTACTGTCATCCAGAAATACCCTCATGTACCTGTCAGCCCCCATACTGGGGACTGAGCCCACAACCTTCACACTGTGAGATAGGGTCCTGAAAAGATGCCCAGGCTGAGCCCTAACTTGCTAGTTCTTCTGCTTCAGCCTCCCTGGGTGCTGGGATAACAGGTTCCCTCTCTGTTCCCAGTGCAGAATAATGTTCCACCAAATGTCTGGGCATTATGTGACTTAGTCAAATTGACATAAAATTAATCAGCACATAGTATATGTGGCACTTGGAGCTAAGGAAAGTTTTCAAGAAAAGAGTCATTTGATCATATTAGCTGAGAACCACTTAAGAGCAAATTCTGGGGCTAGGGGTTAGGAATGTAATTCAGTGGTGGAGCACCCACCTTGCACGCATGAAGGACTGGTTTGGATACCCAGCAACAAACCAAACCAAATAAGGAATGGTCCCTGGAGGCTAAGTGGTAGGTAGATAGAAGATGGTGATAGGGTAGGGCAAAGGTGGAGGAGAAAAGGGCAGAAGAGAACAAAACTGAAGGATGGAGGTTATGGTACAGTAGTTTCAAAGGGCTCTGCAGATAGTTCACACTTGAATTCCCTGTGCTCTTGTGCTCAGGTGTTGGCCAAGGCTGCTGGGGATGTAGCTCAGTGACACAGTGTTAGTCCAGCATGCTCAAGTATTACAGTTTGTGTCTAGATGTCTCCCCAAAGCCTCATGCAGTCATCAGGGCGGGGGCTTCTAGACTTGTGATTAATTCATGTTCCACTGTGGGATCGTAGGTGTGAGTTCTTCACCTGCCCTGGGGCAGATAGCCTGTGCCTGCTGCTGCTCCCTTTTTTTTTTTTTCCAGAACTAGGGATTGAACTCAGGCCCTTGCACTTGCCAGGCAAGTGCTTATTCTACTGAGCTATCTCCCCGGCTGCTCCTCCCTTTTTGCTCTTTGTTTTGCTGTTTTCCACTGTCATGAACTGCTGCCCTCTGTCATGGGCCACTCTTCCTTGGAGCCAACTAAATATAGACTGAAACCTCCACAAACTGTGAGCTAAATAAACCTTTTCTTTTTTTTTTATTTTTAGTTTTTTGGGTTTTTTTTTGTGGAACTGGGGATTGAACTCAGACCCTTGTGCTTGCCAGGGAAGCACTTATTCTACTGAGCCGTCTCCCTGGCCCCAAACCTTTTCTTCCTTAATTTGGGGTGTCAGGTATTTTGTCCCAGTGATGAGAGAAAAGTAACAGAGATGCCAATGTCCTGAATTTGACCTCTAGCATTACACAAAGGCAAATGAACAACAAAATGAGAGCTGAACTGAAGCTGTAGCCATCTTGTCTGGCCCGAATGTCCAAGGTATCCACTCACAAAGTTGTCAACTAATTTTGGCTGTCACCTCCTACAAGTGGCCTCTCCAGGAGCTATTCCCTGGGTAGTGCAATTTCTCACACAGCTCATAGCTTCACTCCAAAAGAACCAGGTTGAGGGGCTGGGGAGATGGCTCAGTGGAATAAGCACTTCACTGGCAAGCGCAAGGGCCTGAGTTCAGTCCCCGGTTCCGCCAAAAAAACCCAAAAGAGCCAGGTTGAAGTTGCGTAGTCTCCTGTGAATTGGTCTCTGAAGTCACACATCTTCTCTACTGCACTTTTTGGGGGAGGAAGTCACAGGCCTGTCTAAATCCAAGCAGATCCCACAGCTTGATGACAGCACAGCCATTTCATGATATAGAAGAGCATGTGAGATGGGAGATGTTGTTGGGCCATCTTTAGAAAATATGTGACACAGATCCCAAAACAACCTTTAGCATCTTGACACAACTGCCTGCAGGACAGTTGGCCTGCTTGGACATCTTTTTGCCAGCTTTCAAATTTAAATAGAATTTATCACAATTCTCCATCCGAGGAATCTTACTATTTTGGTAAAGTAGTAACTTGAAGAGAATGGACAAAGCCTTATCTTTAAGTTTTCTCTTTCTAAAAAGAACATGCTGTCAATCTCTGCCCTTTGCTCTTTCATTTTGGCTTGTGGATTCTCTTCATCTGCCGCCCTGACCTTGGTCTTCCTCCTCCTCGCTTCCTCACCGCCTAGCTAATCTTACCTCCCCCTCATCCTTGCTTTTCCCATTTTATTTATCCCAATCAGAATGTCTTTCCTACTTCTGAGTAATAGTCATTTTTTTATGTGGCTGGCTCCACCCTAGGGGTGGGGCTGGCACTGCATGTGGTGCTGGGGATTGAACCAGGGTTCCTGAATTTGCCTAAGCTTGCCTACACAGGCACTTTAGACAGCTGAGCTATCTTGCAGGGCCCCAATGTCTTAGTCACTTTTTGATTCACAATACCTGACACCTGAAACTTAAGGGAAGAGAGGGGTTTTTGTTTTGTTCTGTTTAGATAGGGTCTTGCTATGGAGTTCGGGTTAGCTTTGTATTCAGTTTTGTAGCCCCCAGGCTGGCTAGAATTCTCAGGGATCCTCCTGACTCAACCTCCCCAGTGCTGGGATTACAGGCATGTGCCACCATGCCCAGTTCTGGGGCCAGCAAGGCATTTGGGAGCCAGGGATTGAACTCGGGACTTCGTGCTTGCCAAATAGGTTCTTGTGCCTCTGACCTATCTCACCAGACCTGAGAGATTTATTTTGGCTGGCCTGTCATAGTTGGCTGGCTCTAAGGCAGGTTGCACAGCAGAGGGATATGTCAAAGAGCTGCTACTGCATGGTAGACCAGAAGCAAAGAGTGAAGGAAGGAAGCAAGGAGAGATGACACCCCATGTGACATCCCCAGTGACCCTCTTCTGACCAGACCCCACCTCCTAACAGCAAGGCAGCTATCAACCCCCCTCATCCAGTCACCTTTCAGTCATCCTACCCATGATTCTGTGAGGCTTTCTAGGGGCCAACTAGATAGAAACCATAATACTATGGAGTGGGCCCCTAATGGAGGTCTGTTTCTCTAGCTTTCTAGTATCAGGTTCCAGGGAAGGTGCACTCTAAGACAGTTTTTAGCACGTTGGGTGTTTCTTAAGGAGTGACTCTGAGGTAGATAACTGTGGAAAGGAAGAGAAGGAACTAGAATTGAGAACAGGAAGTAGAGGGTTGCCTCAACTGACACCAGGGGAGCTCTGGAGTGAGAACGTCTCTTTGAGTTGTCCCAGGATGAGCTGACAGCTGTGCGTTTGTGTTTCTGTGTTGATCAGCCCTGAGCTGGGCCTCTGTGAGAGCAGGGACTCATAGCAGCAGCTCTGCAGCTGAGGAAGTTCCTGAGCAGCTGACAGCTGGCACCCTGACCACTTGGCACTCCTGGGGGCTGGGGCCACAAGTCCTCACCTCCCTCTGCTCCCTTAAAGGACACCGTGTTGCCCCCTGCCTGCCACCTAGGGAAGGAGAGAATATAGCTGTTCTCCCTCATGGTCAGCATAGGGAGACACACATACATACACAGTATAGAGATTGATGTTTATTTCCGTTAGCATAGCAGAAAGCTCTACCTCATTTTCTTTCTTTATTCTTTTTTTTTTTTTTTGAGACAAGTACTTGCTATGCAGTTCAGACTGGCCTTGAGCTCACTTTTTACTCCAGACTGGTCTCGAACTTGCGGTAGTCCTCCTGCCTCAGCTTTGGCTGCCCAGGACGTACTGCACCAGGTCAGGTCTGGAGCCCCCTCTGGAAGCTGAGCCTGCTTGCTGGAGCTGCAGCTGAGGTTCTCACCCTCTTCTCCCTCACAAAGCCTAGCCAGCGTGCCGCGTGCGTCTCACAGATCATTGGGTATAGAGCATTGCCCCAACATCAAGTGGATTACAGTGAACATTACTTTCGCCTACAGAGGCAGGCTGCCAGCCTCTTGGGGCTGGGGGTGGGGATGAATGGAAGTGTGTTCTTTTGCACCCATGGGGCAGGCAATCTTCTCCTGCCCTCTGAGGGTCAGGACCTGGATACATTTCTCATACACAGGGTGCCCCTAGGCAAGACCCCCCACAGGCACCTTTGTCTTTATAGATGCATCCCTGTTTAGGGGAGAGAAAAAGGCCCCCAAAGTGTACTGCCACAAGCTACCACATAGGCAGCTTTGGTGGGTGGGTTGGACTCTGAAGGCCACTTATGCGTACCCCCCTTCCCCTAAGTCTCAGGGAGTTCACTTTTTAAACTCACTTGTATTACTGTGACCCTGTAGTGTCTGAAATTTAACAATATATTAGAAGTAAAGCACTTTGAGGCTCTCTAAATGGAAAATTTTACGTGGTTTTTATATTTAGAGTTCTGTTTGTCCCTCTGGGCAAATTTTATAAATAACAATTGGAAATGTTGAACGGAATTCAATTTTCATATTGATTCTGTTTCCCTTTTCATGTAAAAAACACCAAGAAATTTTATGTTGTGTGACCTTCCTCTCTGAAGGTTTATAGAATTAGCTAATGTAAATAGTATATAGGAAAGGAAGGAAAGAAAGATGTAGAAGAAACTGAGATAACATAAGCAGTGGTTTATAGAGAGAAATGAAAGTCCATGACACATAGGAAGTCACACACACAGTGGAGCTGGGGACTGGGCCCGGGACCTCTCAAGTGCTAAGCAAATGCTCTACCGCTGAGTCACAAGCCTAGCCCTCTACATTGAATCCTGAGATAAACACATTCACCTCGGATCCTAACCTCTTGCTGGTAACCTCCTGTAGTTAACACCAGTTGAACATTTGCTCTGTGTTCAGAATGGTTCTGAGGCAAACGCTTCCTAAGCATTCGCTTTAACCCTGGGAATAGGTGCTATTATTGGTCCCTCCTATGGGCTAGAAATGGAGGCTTCTGGGAGTTAAGTAACTTATTCCAAGCGTCAGACTAATTTCAGAGCCAGGGCTCCCAACAACATCCCTGTAAAGCCTTGAGCGTGCTGTAATATGTGGTGACTGCTATTTCCATAAAGAAGAGCTGGGCACTGTCAGGTCCTGGGACCAATGAGGACACCCCCATTTAGTTCACTGCGGATGCTGGAGGAGCATTGTTCACTCCCTGGACCCAGGGAGTGAAGCTTCTTGGTGACGCTTTCCTGTGTTTAAACCTCTGTGCTTCTTCCAGAAAGTAAAAAGTCAGTATTGAACCTCAGTGAAATTTGAGATCATGTCCATTATTTACACTTACTTAGAAGTAACCTTAGAGAAAGATGTTCTTTCATGGGAAAAAAATTTCATTTACAAACTTAGGAGAAAAACTGTCCCTGGCACACACCCCGCCTCTCCTCTGCCCCAATCTATCACATACCCAGTGGGCATTCTGGACTTTTCCCTCCTGGTACTAACTGCATTGTGGGTTTGTGTGTCTGTGTTACTATTTGCCCAGTGTTTCTCTGCCTCCTCAGGTTATGAAACTCCACGAAGGTAGCGAGTGAGTCTCTGTCACTTGTGTGGCATCTAGGGCCCCCACACATTGCCTGGCATGGAACAAGCATCAGATACCTGCTGGAGTAGTGAACGATGATATAGACAGTGCCATGGCTGTGGGGAGAATGCTGCCACATGGTGTGAGAGAAATTTACTTTTTAAAGTTCTACTTAAATTTGTAGGGCTGGGGAGATGGTTCAGTGGAATAAACACTTCCCTGGCAAGCACAAGGGCTAGAGTTCAATCCCTGGTTCCTCAAAAAAAAAAAGAAAGAAAGAAAAGAAAAAGAAAGTAAAGTTCTACTTAAATTTACAAACAAAATAAATATTTTTATTTATTTATTTATTTATTTATTTATTTATTTATTTATGTTATTTATTTTTGGCAGAACCAGGGATTGAACTCAGACTCTTGCGCTTACCAGGCAAGCGCTTATTCTACTGAGCCATCTCCCTGACCCCAAATGGCAGAAGGATTTTTTTATTTTTTTATTTTTTATTTTTTGTAGGCAGCTCAGAATGCCTTCAGGGCAGGTCTGGTTTGGCCTGAAGATGAGGGGATCAAACCAAAGCATCCTGAGCCTGACTGCTTTGTTTCAGCAGGCACTTAAGCACCCGTGCTCATGGGCAGGCCCCCAAAATAAATATTTTTAATGTCTTTTATTTATTTGTTAAAGGGTCTCACTGCGCAGCTTGGACTCAGACTTATAGTCTCAGCCTTCCCAGCATGGGGTTAAAGGCATGTCCCCCCACACCTGGTTTCAGCGACAGACACAGCACACCCAGCGTTCTGGGACCAGCACAGCATGTGGTATCAGGGATTGAACCTGGGTCCTTGCACTTCCCAGGCAGGCGCTTAGGCCGCTGAGCTATCTCCCCAGCCCCAAAATACTTTCAGACTATGATTTTCATCATTTTTGAAATAAGGGTGAGGACCGGCTTTCCACTGTTGTTAGGAATGCTGATCTTGGAGTTAGGCAGGCTGGTTCTTGTCCTCTGGCTTGATCATTCACTGTGTGGTGGTGGAAGTGTTTTCATCCATCTCCTCCTGGCTAAGGGCAGACTAACACTGATGTGAAAGCAGTGATGAAAACTGAAAAGCTATCATGAGTGCTCCGAACTGGGTCTGCAGTGTGGGGTTCCCTCATCCGGTTGGCCATGCCTGTCAGTGTGCTATCTGCAAGGACTCAGACAGTCCTGCAGATTGTCTTGTTCCAGAGAACAGAATATTAAGCCAAGTGGGGGTCAGGGGAAAAGGTTTGGGCCCCTATATTCCTGCTGTCGAGTTTGCTCAAGAGAACAAAGAAGGGCCAGCCAGATAGCTCAGCGGACTAAAGTGCCTACTTAGGCAGACGCAGGGACCGGGGTTCAATCCCTGGCCTGCTATGCCGGCCCTGTCCCCAGGATGCACTGAGATGTGACAGACTGGGCATGGTGGTGTGCACCTGTAATCCCAGTGCTTGGGAAGCGGAAAACAGGAGGATCACTACAAGTCCAATCTGTATAGTGAGATCCTGTACTAAATACATTAAAAAAAAAAAAAAAGAGGACAAAGAGAACCTCTCTCACCCTATCTTGAGTGTCATTCATTTTTATGTAGTGTATGTGACCCTGGTCTTAGAAAGCAGGGTCTTCTGAAGCCTCTGTGGTAGGAACTTCTGCTTGCATTGAAGGTCTCAGAAAGATCCTTCTGATTCAGACAAATTGTGACTCCACGAAAAGCTCAGGTCCCACAGATAATCATTCAGGTGCGCCCTCAGCTTCCCTCCACACCACTCCATCCCCTTCTCCATCTGGACGTCCACCAGGACTGTTTCCTGACATGCCCCACGGCTGCCCTCCACCTTAACCTACCCTCTGGAGTTCCCCTGGTTCACCTCAGACAACCAGGGGTCTAGATTTAGCAACAAACATTCACTTCTCTTAAGTTTACAAAAGCGTCAGCTCATAACTTGTGGAAATCCAGGGAGCTAGATGCAAGTGGCACTTCCATCTTATGGATGATGAAGCTGAGGGGGAAGAGATGATCAATTATTGGTCTGTGTTCACTCTGCTGCGAAGTGGCAGCACTGGGCCAGTGAGACAGCTCAGCAGACTAACACGCCTGCTTAGGCATGGGCAGGGACCATGATGTGATCCCCAGCAGCATGTGCCACGCCAGCACCCCCAGGGCAGGCCGAGCTGGGCAGAGTCTGGCGTGGTGGCGCACGCCTGTGATCCCAGAGCTGTGGAGACTGAAATCAGGAGGATCACGGCAAGTCGAAGCTTCATAGTCAGACCCCATAACAACCAAATACATTTTTTTAAAAAAAGGATTCATGTCAGCCTTGGGTCCCTTGTCACATCAGGCTGCCTTTGAGGGAAGATTATTCACTCCCTCCCCACTAGCTTCCCTCACAATATTATTGCTCAGGTAAATGACAGGCAAGCAGAGGGGCCAGCAAGGGTGTGTACCCAGCTCAGGCAGCATGGAGGAGCTGTGGCATGGTGGGTAGCAGTTGGTTCTGCAGCTAGACCACAGCTTCGTGTCCTAGGTAGAGTTTTAATTTAGAAAATGAAATGAAAAGAATAACTCTACTATATACCTTGTCAGGTTGTTTTTTCTTCCTCCTCCTCGTCCTCCCCCCCACCCCCCATGAGACAGGCTCTTGCTATGCAGTTCAGGCTGGCCTTGAGCTCACTTTGTAGCCCAGGCTGGTCTTGAACTCACAATGATCCTCCTGCCTCAGCCTCCGGACGGCTGGGATTGCAGGCATGTGCCACCATGTACAACTCTTTGTCAGGTTGGTTTTGGTTTTTGCTTTGTTTTGGTTTTTTTGGTCAGGTCGTTTTGAACACTAAGAGAAAACAGTCATTCCCCTAGAACAGTTCCTAGCTAATAGAAAGTGCTCAATCCTTTCTATCTGCATTTTTTGTTTTTATTTTTTAAACACACCTGAGGTACAGGGCCTCTGTTTCTTTACAGGAAGAATGGGAGCCTTGGAATCAGAGGATCAGGCTCCGAGCCAATAGCATTTTGCTTTCTGTATAATCACAAATGGAAGTATTTTTCTTTTTGAGGCCTCCTTTTTCGCATCTCTGCAATTATGCTGAAAATAATTTTACTCACCGAGATAATCTCTGTGAAAGGGCTTTGTTAATTTTATATCTAAAACCCAGTAAATACTGATTGAAGAACTGTCCCACTGTTATTCCGGAGTAGGCTCGTGGTGGTCTTCCAAAGGTCTCTGGGCTCACAAACCTACACCCTCTGGAATTCACCACTGGAGATTCATTATCTGCGTCTTCTAGATCTTTTGGTTATGAAGACCTCCCTGTGAGGATAAATCTCTCAGGAAGGAGAGAGTCTGGACTGTTTGGGCGGAGAGAATTCTTGGGGATGTGACTGCCGTGGTCAGGCTTTTTCTGGACTGGAAATTGGATGCAGGGGAGCTGTAACCACTGAGAGACACCTCCAGTCCCTTTAAAAAATGTGATTTTGAGACAAGGTCTCACTAAGTTGCCCCAGAGGAACTCAAACTTGCATCCTCTCGCCTCAGCCTCCCACAGTGGCTGATTGTAGGCATCAGAGAAACAAGAACCAGTTTCCGTCTAGGTGTGTTAGCCAGAATGCGTAATCCCCACACTGAGGGAGGCTAAGGAAGGAGCATCACAAGTTCAAGTCCACCCTGGGTGGACTTGACAAGTTAGTGAGACGCTATCTCAAAATAAAATTTTAAAAAGAGGCAGGGAGTGGGGCTATAACTCAATGGGGAGGCCTTGGGTTCAATGCCTGGTACTAAGGGGAAAGAAAAGCTTTCTGAGCCGAAGCATTGAGCGACAGATTCGGGGTGAAGAAGAAAAGAAGAGCGTGCTTTTGAATAGAGCCCCCAGAAAATGGAAAAGGCTGCTCTGATGCCCAGCGAATACTCTCGCCGAAGGCAGTCAAGCCGACACTCGAGACCCGCCCGTGGGGATGTGCTAGAGGAAACCCAAGGGCCCTCATGGTGCAGCTAGCTGACCCGGAGCCGGAGAGCCGCCTAGGAACACCGGGAGCTGAGGGCGGAGGAAAGGGGAGCTGCAGGAAGGGCTGCAGCGCGGGGACCGGGACGGCCAGGCTCAGCTTCGCTGAACTCACAGTTTCGCTGAGGACAGTCCCTGCGTCTCTGGCCATTTCAGGCCCCAGAGCCTAGATCTGTACACAATTCCTCATGCAGTTACTTCAGCAAACATTTACAGGCCTCAGAGTCAATTCCCCCAGCAGCCCCGCGCGCTCACCCGCCCTGCGAGCCTCGCGCCTGGCCACCGGTAGAGGGCAGGAGAGATACGCAGATGCAAACCCGCGAGCAGCCCGCTCGCCGAGCTCCCCGCGGGGGAAACTGGGTCACTCAGTCCTGCCAAGCGGCAAGCGTTACAAGGGGAGCGGGCACATTGAGCTTCTCCAGCAAGGCTGTGAGGCCCCATATGGCACCTGGCAGGGCTTTCAGAGCCTCAGGCCCCTTGGGTTGGCAGCAGTCACCCCTGCCTGCCGAAAGAAGGATGAGATTGATAATGTGGGATGGCTTGGCGCTGAGGGAAGAGGCTGGAAGGATCTATTTGCTGCAAGAATTCGAAGTGGCTGGGCACCGCTCCTCGCCTGTCCGGCCAGCTTTCAGGGAAGATGGGAGGCCAGGCCTGCCAGGGCAAGGATGGGCAAGGGGGCAGACAGGTACAGAAAGAGCCTGTGACTCACCAGGAAGAGTTGGGGCTCTGTGCAGGCTGGCGGCAACCCCCTCCCCCAGTCTGCCCAGGTGGGGGAAGGTCAAAGTGACTGATGTGAGCCGGTGATTGCTAGATTGATGGTTTAGTGCCCAGGAGCCAGGTCTGGGTCACACTTGCTTTTTATCCTGGTTTTGCCGCCTTTGTGCCATAGGACCTTGGGCCAGTCATTTTCAGACCTTCGTTTTCTTTCTATAAACTGATGAAGCTGTTTTAAAGATAAAACGGAAGAGCAGTCAAGTGTGGCATCGTCGTCCTTTCCCCCATGCCCACCCACCTTCCTGGTCTGGCAGCTGGAGCCATGACACCTGCAGCAGCGTAAGGAGCAGTTCGCAAGGAGGGGAGGACCCTGTGTTCTAGTCTGCGCTGCGTGTGTGCGTTCTGCAAGAACGCTGGCTGGATTGGGTCCCTCCAAAGTCCTTTCTGCCAGATCCTCCAGCAGCCGGCAGCTTCAGAGAGGTGTGGGGCTCCGGCAGAGCCTGTCTCACGAGCCTCAAGTAGTGGCCTCTTGAGGTTTTTCAGTGTGGAGAAGTTAGGGAGGCTGAACAGTCTGGAATGGGAGGGGACCGCGAGACTGAGTGGGGCAAGACCCTGCTGAAGCTCCAACTCTCCTCGGGGACTCTGCGACTGTTAGAAGGGCCACTCCAGCCCGCAGTCAAGGACCAGATCAGAAGGAAGGCGTCTGGAGGACATTGTGTCAAGTGCAGTATCCGGGCACAGAAGGCAGATCCTGTGTTCTCACTCACATGTAGAAGCTGAAAAAGCTGATCTCATGGAAGTGGAGAAGCGACGTTAGCAGGGCCCAAAGGGCGGGGCCGGGGGAGGAGCCTGGGAAGAGCTGGTTGATGGGTGCCAAAATCCTGTTATACAGTGGAAATAAATTCTACTGTTCTGGGGCCAGGCAGATGGTTCAGATGAATAAACACTTGCCCAGTGCGAGGGCCTGAGTTCAATCCCCAGTTCCGCCAAAAAAAATAAATAAATAAAATTATACTGTTCTATTGCACAGCAGGTGACTACAATTTACAGTAATTTATTGTATACTTCAGAATAGCTAGAAAAAGGATTTTAAACACTTGGGGTGAGGGGTAGCCTAATTACCCCAATCGGATCACACATTAAATATATGTATTGCAACATCGTGCTGTGTGCTCCATAAATATGTACAGTCGTTATAAGTTAATTAAAATAAAAATTGTCCCCCAGAGACAGTGTATGCACTCCTCTGACTCTGGGTTTTCTTCCTGAAGACCATGAAGCAGGAACTGCTGCCCCTTCCTCAGCAGCAGGAAGGTAGCAGGCGCTGATGCTTTCTATATAAAGGCATGCATAGCGCTCAGAGCTTGTTGCTTGTTAATGAGGAGGGAAACTTAAGGAACTAATGTGAGTCCCCAGTGTTGCTGATTAAAAACTAAATAAAAGCGAAGCCCAGCACACAGTGGGACCACAGAGAGAAAAGCTTCTAGCCTTTTCCATTACTGCTAGAATCTCTATCTGTGATCATTTGGAGAAAGCAACCGGATCTCTTCAATGAGCTATACAAAGCCAGGCGTCTCCCTGGGGCTCACTCGGTGTTTCTATCCTCTTTGCCAAATTCTGGCCGTGGCTGCAGTGAGGCAGAGCACTACTACATTTAGGCATGAGGCAGCAACAACTGCCTGAGCAGGAGTCCCACCACCACGAGACCTGAGGCAAGATGTGAAGGAGCTCTAAGTCTCAATATCCCTGTGTGTAAAATGGCTACAATAGTGGTATCTACCTGAAAACACTATTCTTTCCAGTTCCGTTTAATCTGAACTTGAAAGCACATATAAACCAAACAGCCTTCTTTTCTTAGGAAAGACAAACAGCAGGTCCTTAAAATGAAGGTTGAAAACTAGTCTTTGGAACTTTCCAGTTGAGGCACTGGGAGTTTTCCAGTGGTAGAAATAAGCCAAGGCTGGGAACAAGTCCATAGCCTGTTAGATCTCCACTCCCAAATTGCCATGTGATTTTATTCTAGTTGTTGAGCCTTCTTGGACCTTAGTGTCCTCCTCTGGACAGTGAAGGGTTCAGCATGCTGAGGTCCCTGCAGCCAGCACCGGCTGGTGTTCTCTGGGCAGAGCTGGGCTTTCACTCTTTGGGACAGAGCCCAAGCCTCACACTGCCACAGGAGCTGAAGAGACAGCACTGTGATGGGCCCTGGCCCACTTCCCAGAGGAGGTCACTTAGCCTGGGGGGAGCCCCTGGGGTGCTGGTTTGGACACTGTAAAAGGCCAGACAAGAGGGACTTGGGCCTTTTGACATCTGGTTCTAGCCAAAACTTTTCAAGGAAAAATGAGGGCACCAATATGAGTGGCAAAAACAGTGAAAAATGGCCCAGAGCTGTTTCCTTTGGCCTTGCTTTGAAATTTGCAACCTCAGCCACCTAGGAAGTACTGGAGGCTTGAAAGGAAACAAGAGTCAGGGCCCAGGGAGATTTCACATGTGAAAGGGCCCAGGTAAAGAATGGCCCCTTGTGTTGGGGGAAGAATTGGTAGAAAGAGGCTCTGTACAGGAAAGCAAGCATGAACTAGAGCGGACACCCACCACGGACTCAGTCAACGAGTGACGAACCTGCACCTGTCCTGTGTGTGGTGCTGGGTAAGCAGGTGTGTGACTGTCCTCAGAGAGCTCCAGCAGAGCTAGCACTGAAGGCTTGATGCTCCGTGAAGATCTGATGTGGTGTGTAGGCTGTAATCACAAGAAGGGCAGCAGGCAAAAGAAAGACCTCAACCCCTGAGAGCTATAAGGGACCCAGGAGGCATTCTGGAGGGGGCTGCTCTCTGCTGCCATCTGGGCAATGGGCTGGTTTTCCCCCAACAACTCTCTAATGTTCTATTGCCGCTGCCCCTGTGAAGCACGCTCCCAGGCATCGACTCACTGAACCTCTGTCTGTGGTCAGGGAGAGCTGGTGTGGATATGGTTGTCTTCAATTAGAAACAGAAAACCGACAGCCACCCAGGGTCAGTCACCCAGGCTCTGAAATTTGAAAACACCTCTAGCTACTTTTTAATCTTGTATTCATTCCAGCAAGATGCCAACTGTTGGTGTCCTCCAATTACTGTGTAGCAAGGAGGGAGCCCTTCCCCCCCACACACACACACACTCCATGTAGAATGGACAGGTTTTTTTTTTTGTTTTGTTTTGTTTTGTTTTTAACAAAAGTGCAAGCATTTTTAGGGAAAATTAGGGTTTCTGGTTGTTTGAGTCCACTGGAAGCAGGAAAACTGATCAGCATTTGCAAGGTCAACAGGTGAACACTCTGTGGTCCTTAGAGCATTCTACAGGTCTCTCTTCCCTAGATACTTTACCTTGGGACCTGGTGTCCTCTGAGTCCCCTGCATCTTGACGCCTCCATTTCCCTTGGTGACTCCACTCCAGGACTTCTAGGTGACTCAGGCAGAGACAAAAACCAGCGGGGCAGAGCCACTGGAATCCTCCTAAAGGCCACTCCTACAATCAGATGACCTTCAGCAAATTTCTAAACCTTGGGGCCTAGGCTCTCTCCTGTTTTTAAAAAGTCACAATCAACCACATCAAGTAAAATGTACAGCTTTGCACTGAGAGTTGAATGAGTTAACACATGTAAAACCACTGAACTGGAAGAAAATACTCAGAAAATGCTGTTTTTTCATAGTATAGAAATGTGGAACTTCTTGGCTAGAAAAAACAATTATGGGAAGGATGATCACTGAACATACAAAATATGCCAGTTTTACTCAGTTCTTTACTCGAGACGTATTATCTCAGTCTTCCTAATGCTCCTGTGGCAGGGAGCACGTAGACACCGATTTGCAAGTAAGGAAAGGCAGGCTCTGAAATGTGGAGCTCCGCTCAAGGTCAAGCTAACAGAGCTCAAGCACTGGCCCTCTGAGATGCTCCTCAATGGGAAATGAGTTCCCGTTTCATTTCTAGATTTTTGTCTAAGTAAGCAACAGCCTCCTGCAGGGAGTTTTGCATCCCTCGTGCTAATGGTTTTTCTCTCTCTCCTAAGCTCTCAGAACACTGTGGCTATGTTTATCACGTATGCTGTCCACGTATTGTACATGTATGTCTTCTATGGTAGGCAGGTGCTTTCTGAGAATATGGATAGAATTTTGTTCTCTTTTTCTTCATTTCTACTCCATATAACTATACCCCCAGGCTCTGCATGCAATTGGCTTCTGACAATCACCCTTGAACTGAGGTGTGTGTCAGGCAGTCAGCAGAGCATAAGAGACTAGGTTGGAGTCCTTGTCCCACCACAGGCTCTGGGACAAGTTGCCCAACCTCTCTGACTTTTTTTTTTTTTTTTTGTACCAGGGATTGAACTCAGGACCCTGCGCTTTCCAGGCAAGCACTTATTCTACTGAGCTATCTCCCCAGGCCCCTTTCTGGCTCTTCAGACGTTTCACTTTATGGTGGGGTGATCGTGTCTACCACCACGGGCTGTTGTAAGGAAATGATACGAGAAAATGCAGAAGCTGCCTGTGCACGGCTCCTGGCACACACTCCGCACTCAGCAGTGGTGTATGTTCTAGCGCACGTAGGTGGACACTGGACAAGGCAGATGGCCATGACAAGGGAAGAAAGAGGTAGCCCTGGGAGACCGGGAGAAACAAGGACACTACTAAGGACCAGACTTCCTTATGTCTTCGGGGATGATGAAGCAAAGATAGATAAAGGCGAAGGGGCTATTTTAAGGAAAGTTTAGTAACATGGAGAAGAGCCAACAAAGCGAGCGTGATGCTGCTGGGACGGGAGGGAAAGGGCTGACTAGAAGTGAGAGAAGCCTGGAGCAGCACACCAGGGACCATGCAGGCTGAAAAAAGGGGCGGAAGGAAAGTCCTGCCCACCTCGAAAAGAGAAAGGCCAGGAATGCGGAGGGGGTGACTGGGAGGATGACATTACACACCGAGGTGGCTGCCGAAGGAGCAGTGTCTGTCTGGATGCGAAAAGAGGATCTGAAAGCCAAAAAGGATGAATAATCCCGGCATCAGGCTCAAGGAGGGAGGCAGCTGTTCATTTATGGCTTCAAGCACTTGACTAAGCCTCTCTAGCTTGGTCCAGAAGCCACTCCAAAGGTTGTGTTTGCACTAACATGTCTTTAGCCAGGGCCTGAAGCTTGCTGGAATGCCCCACCTGGGAGGGACCATGCAGCAGTCGAAGCTGAAGAACCCAGGCCCCTGGACACGTTGTGGGAAGCTGCCACCCCTCACATCCCAGGTGGGCAGAAAGGAGTTGCCAGGCAGCCTAGACAGCACTTCTGTTAATAGTACCCTAGGCCTCTTTGAAAAAAAATCAAGTCTTTTCTGAGCTTCAAGTTTAATTTCTGCAAGCTGAGTGAAAATTTGCTGGTGTGAGTATTTTTACCCGGAAGAGGTGGGAATGAGGTGGGCAAGATTAGTGGCCCTTGTGATAGTTTAGAAACAGGGGTCTGGTCTCATCTGGAGCCCTGGCTCCTCTGACTGTCACTCAGTTCCCTTCACCACAGCAAGAGAGGCAGAGGCTTGTCAAGCAGCAGGATCCAAGTCATTAGGCGGCTGCAGGGGCCAGAGTGGTCTTTCTGGCATGGAATTCAAGTGAGATTGTCCAGAGCAATTTGCAGACTAACTTGAAAGGTGACACAGGCAAGGAAGTAGCTAGAGAAACAATCATTCCTTCACCCCGCTGAGGCTTGAGGCAGACGTGCCCTGCCTAGTAACAAGAAATACTAACTGGAATCCACAGGAGCACCTCCACCAGGTGTGTGTGTGTGTGTGTGTGTGTGTGTGTGTGTGTGTGTGTGTGTGTGAATGCAGCCTCTCTCCTTACCTACTCACCCCAGTGTGGGTGCAGGTTGGTGGGGAAAGACTCTGCCCTCCTCAGTCATTCAAGGACCCGTGGCTTGGCCATCTCCAATCGTGTCACAGGATTTGATACCCAGCTAGTAGGCAAAGAGTATGGAGGCTACTCCTGGAAAGCTTGTCCGGTCAGGCCTAGAAATGATGTGTACCACCTCACAGGACCTTGGCTAGAACTCCTTCCCAAGAACACAGGCTGAGACGTGATCCTAACCATGTGCCTTGGAAGAGATGCAGCACACTTGACGGGCAGTGAGCACTCTGTCATGTGCCTGAAAGCCCACAGGCCATTTGAGGTGGTGGTTGGGAAGAGGAGTGGAAAACTGTCTTAGTTGCTTTTCTTGTTGCTGAAACAGAATACCTGACACCCAACATTAAAGGAGAAAAGGTCTACTTGGCTCATAGTTGGCCGGCTCCGAGGCAAGGTGGCACGGCAGAAGGGCATCACAGAGGAGAAATGGTCCACAGCAAGCAGGCAGGCGAGAAGGCAGCAAGTCCAAGCAATCTCAGCAGCTTCTTTCTGCCCTTTTTATGTTCTGTCTAGACTACCTGGCTTGGGGCAGGTGTGGAACCAATTGGTGGATTGATTTAATAATCACACACTCGTAATCCCAGCATTGCACTCTCTAGATCCAGCCACCTCTGAAAAAGCCCCAAGATTGTATGAGGCTTTGGGGGAACATTTAGACACAAAGCATAACAAGGACTACACAGATTGAAAAACAAGGGCAGCTGAGAACACCGTCCCTGAAGGCGGTAGTCTAGTGGCACCTACTTCCTTGACTCCAAGAGTGCTCTGGAGGCCTAGTGAGTACTCCGCAGAGAGAGTGAAGGCCTGATCACTTAGGAGACTTCAGGGTCAGCTGGGGCAGGCTCAGGGAAACTGAGGCCCAGTCCAGGTCACCACGGTAGTAGAATGGCAGGACCCAGAACATACACTTCCCACTGTAGCTCCCATGCTGGGAACTGGGGTCCATGAGAGAGACGTAACTGAGAGGCCAGCAGGTGAAGAATGTCGCTGCCTGGAAAGGACTGATCCAGTGGTAGAACCCGGAGTCCCACACATCTTAGGAGGAGGAACCTGGAGTGGGGAGGCAGGCTCTAAGGAGAAATGGGAAACAGCTAGGAAATCCCACTCTGCTTATGGTGTAAGAGCAGCGACTTGATCTTAGTGTCGCTCTTTTGGGGTGTCATAGACCTGGCTTCTGGAATACTCTGTGGTGATGCTAATGTTCTCTATTACACTGTCCAATGTGGAAACCACGAGCTACCTGTGGTTTGAGCATTTCATGTGTGGCTACTGTGACCTTAAGAACTGGCTTTTAAGTTATATTATCTTTTAATTAATGAACTGGAATTCACTGTCTGTCACTACTGGCTAACTGTATTGAAGAGCATAGGCACAGCGGCATCCCTGCAGAAGGGGGGTAATGCGCTGTTGGCAATTTGAGCAGAGTCTGCTCCTCCTCTGGCTGATAATGCTCTTGGCCCTCAGCTCCATTCTAGCCTTGTCCTTCAGATAAGCCCTGGTAGATGGAAGTACAGTTCTGCTCTCAAGTTTGGGCAGGCTTCAATCTCTGAGATTCTTTTGTATCTCTGTGAATCTCTGAAACTGACCAGCATGACATGAGGAAGAGAGGTTGGTCCCAGGGCTGAGCAGACAGGAAAGGTTATGGAATCTTCCTGGGCATTGTTCTAGAACACCAAGGGGTCTTGACCCCGAGTTGTCTGAGCTGGGTTCCAAGGCAATATGCTTGGGTCACTGCCTCTGTGTCAGGAGGGTCTGACCCATTGCAGCATTCAGCAGGATGCTCAGAGAAAGTGTCGCAGCCTGAGGACAAACATGTGATTGCTTCCGTTACTCACCTGCTCTCCGCCCAGACTGTCCAGTGCCACCTGTCCGTTCCATAATTGGAGTAAATGGTAAATAGCATGATTCCTGCAATTTCTGTACCCTCTTCCGCAGATTCATTCTGAATCTAGAACATCCTTTACCTAGTTAGATCAGCTGAGTGAGCCCCACTTCAAAGTCTATTGAAGGAGAACATGCTCAGCAGACTGCCCATTCCTATGTCTCTGTGGAGCCCCCAGACCTGGGGCTGCCTTGCCGCTGCTACAGAGCCAACAACAGAGAGGCCTAGAACTCACCCTCAAGACTCCCCCTTGCCTACCTCTTGGCCTGGGCATCAAGCTGGAAGGACAGGACCATGCTGATTCCTTCCCGGCCTCTCTTGAGTCACTTAGCTCTTCCTGTTCTGTTACCCTCCCCTCCAGGAAAGCTCCGGTTTCCAACTCCTCAGGAGACAGGGTATGGTGGTTTCCCAACATGGTGGTTTGCAGGAGATAAATGGGATTTCACAGGAAAGACATAGAGTACTGTGTGGTCACTGGGCCGAGGGACCCACCTTCAGGTGGCATTTGGCCTGCTTCTGGTACCTCTCTCAGGGACAGTCTTTCCCCAAGCCTAGGCTCAGCTTTCAGCCTTAAAAGCTGCCCCATCCTCTTTGATCCCTGAGCTGCAGCCTTCTCTAAGTCCTGGCTCAAGCTTTACCAAAGCCCGGCCTCGCCAGGCCTCCTGGGCCTCCTTCTAAGGGCGCACAGAACTAGTGGTACTCTGCCTCTGTGTTGTCCTCCACATGGGCCCTCAGCAGCTCCTCAGCAGCAGCACGACTTAGACATTTGTCACCACTCATTCCTCTCCTCCTTCCCATTCCCTTACCAGGCAGGTGCTCACCTTTCCCGCTTCGTCACATTTGGATAAGGGACCTGTACTTTTCTTCGGTATCACCTCTCTCATCTACTCAGGGCTACCACCTCTGTGTGAGACCTCTTGTCTCCCTAGCACCACACAGAAGCATTGGACCAGAACTTTTTGGTTCTGTCAAAGCACCTACATGAGGTTTTGTCATTTTAGTTTTCTTCTCTGTCCCTGCAACCACTCCAGGCACCCACCGCCCTGGTAGGTTCTTTCACCTCGACAAGTGGAATGGAATGGAGCTCACCTGAGAAGCAGCCTGGAAACTTCTCACCATAAGCCAGAAGAGAGGCGAGCACAGGACCCACCATGGATGGGTTCCCTCTTCACAAACTGTCTGCTGTTGAAAGCTGCTTCCCACATCTGATCTCTACCCCTGTCCCTCTCCCCCAGCAAAGCAGAGACCCGGAAGCAGCTGGCACTGCCTCTTTCACTGAGCAAGAGCCCCATCCCTAGTTAGGGGGTGATATACTTGCACCCACACTTGCAGGATGAAGCTGAGCTTGGGCTTAGGTTGTGTCATTGTTGTTTTCTGGTCTATAGAGCAGTACAAAGGACAGTCCTGGGGACAACTGGTATAAGCGACTTCTTCTCCCCACCTACTGTGCCTTTCTGAATCTGGAGTTAGAGATTCTGAAATTGGGGCCAGTATGCTGTCCCCTATCTCTGGACTACTCTCTTGAGACCCACTTCCCACCACCTCCCCCGTCCCTACAAGCAGCCCAGACGTCTTATTCATGGAGATGCCTTCTGTGCTGGGCTGTAGCAGTGGCTGCTCCTCCACGGTGCTGCCACTCGCCCAGCCGGGCCCTGCCAAGCTTCCTCCTCCACACCTGATGGTGTACCTGGCTGGCTTCTCATCCCCACTTGGGAGTGCTTGCTGGTTCTTCCCTTTCTTTCCCCTTTCCTTTGACGCAATTGCGATGGTACCCAGCCACCATCACTTTGCCACCTGAGTCCTTTCCTCTCCCTTTGCCTCCTCTATGTACTTCCTAGAGTCCTTGTTGATGGCCTCCTTGTACTATCCTTCAGTGCCAAGCCACACTTGGCCTCTTCCAGCCTCAATTGTGTGGGTACGTTTCCCTCTCTGTATCACGAGATGGCTTTCTTAAGATCAGACTCAGTCTAAGTGCAGCTTTGTAGCCTCCCATGCTCGCCATGCTCTCCCTCAGGACCTTGACATGGTAAATGTTAATGCCTCCTTATCGATCACTCTGAAGTGGAGCCTCATTAAGGACTTGGTAAAAGTTGGGTCCTCTTTCATTAGGACAGTGTTTCCCTAAGTGTGTTCTATGGGTTGCAGAATATTAGTAGATATTATAGGATAAAGATCAACTAAGATACATTTCTTATAATAGTTACATGTTAATGTGCATTGTAATTTTCCAAGAAGAAAGATGTGGTCACCCAAGACCCACGTACTTTAGGGACAGCAAACACAAAGCCCTGAGCCGAGTACTTAGGATGGTAGGCAGCTCAGGATGGTACCTTGCTCAGGTAGAGGACAGAAGGGAAAACGTTAGGGTAAAGAGTAGGTTATGGTCAACAAGTGAAGCCAGCCTCACAAAGGTGCTCCCTGGGCCACAGGGCTCACTCCACTAACAGCTATTGGGGCCCTCATTTGGCAAGGGGAAGTCGGCATTCTCACGAGTCCCCTCACTCTTGGGGTTTTATTTCTTTCTGATCAGAGCATGCAGCGGGCTTTCAGCAATTTTCAGCCAACAGATCTGTGCTCAGGCCACCACACCCCTGGATCTAGGAGCCAGACTTCGGATATAGAATGTCAAGGTCAGCTTCAGAGCTAGCAGTTTGCTAAGCTAGGACTTCAGACCAAATAGGGAGACTTTCCTTGGCTGGACTGGCCACAGCCAAATAAAGTGGGCCGAGGAACTAGTTTTATTTGTTTGTTTTTTAAACATGAGGTTGCTGCTTCTCTAAACATTGGCAGATGTGCCATAGAACACTCCTATCTTCACCCTCGGGATGGCGTCACATGGTCACACTAGTATTTTGTGATCTCTCTGTTCAGAAGTCACTTGCACCTGTCCCATCCTGTGAATCCCCAACCATCTCATGGAGTTTAGTGGGACCAGTATTTGGGATTCTGCTCTGCCGCTTTGTGTGTAGTACCTGTCTTTAAAGTGAGAATACAAGGGCTGATAAGAAAAATATGGGGTGTCCTTAAATGTTTTAAAAATTATTACAGCAAAAGACATATTGCTATAATTTCCCTCAGTATGTTCCTCCTCCCGAGAGTATGACCCTGGGACCAGATCAGCGCTCACTCAAGGTTACCCTTGCTATGGCCTGGAGACTTGGTTATTATAATCCTCATTTATAGATGACGAATCTGAGATTCAGATCTGAGAGTAGTTCGCCTAAGTTGACACCACTTATCCCGCTGTCCTTGCTACTTTCCGAAGCAGTTCTGGAAGTCTTTTTCCTGAGCAGGCATGATCAAGGATACAGTGAGTGTCGTGGCTGAGTGCCACCAACTGGAAACGCAGGCCTGTAAAATGCGACTGTGGGTCCTCCTCACCCACCACGTCTGGTACCAGGTGACTCAGGTTTTCACTAACATCAAAATGATTGTGAAGGTAAAGCTTTTTTAAAAATCAACTCATGATTCAATAATACAGCACAGCAGCCAACATAAAGCAACTCAAGGCGTTCGTGGAAGGGGGCTTCCAATACCCCCAAATTTAAAGACCCAATCCAAAACTGGGCACCTGAGATGAACATGCACTTCTCAGAGGAAGAAATACAAATTGCAAATAAATAAGTGAAAAATATTCAACATCACTGGTTATTAGCATGATGCAAATTAAAACAAAGCTGAGATTCCATCTCACTCCAGAAAAATGCTATCATCAGGAAATTAACCAGTAACAAATGCTGAAGCAGGTGTGGGGGAAAAGGAACCCTTCTCCACTGCTGGTGGGAGTGTAGACTGGTGCAACCACCATGGAAGTCAGTGTGGAGACTCCTCAGAAAACCCAGGGTTAGAAGGCACATTCGACCCAGCTATTCCCCTTTGGGGTATCTACCTGGAAGAATTAAGAACATCGTGCAAGAGCAATCTGTCTGCATTCATGTTTATGCAGCAAAGTTTGTAATAGCTAAATATTGGAAACAACCCAAATGCCCATCTACTGAGGAATGGATAAAGATGTGGGCTTTTTTTTTTCTATAATGGAGTACTACTTGGCCATAAAGAAAGTTACATTTGAGGCATTTCTAGGTAAATGGATGCAAGTTGAGACCACACTCTTAAGTGAAGTAAATCAGCTGAGCATTTTTTTCCATTTTTTTTTTAAAAGGAGTTAGGTTTTGTTTGTTTGTTTGGTTGGTTGGTTGGTTTTTGTTTTGTTTTTTTGTGGTACCGGGGATTGAATTCAGGACCTTGCGCTTGGCAGGCAAGTGCTTATTCTACTGAGCTATCTCTCCAGCCCTAGTGAAATAAATCAGACTCACATGTATAAACATTCCATTGTCTCCCTGGTGTGAAAGAGTAAATAAGGATCAAAATGTACAATAGATATTGTGAAATGGGAAGAAACTGTTCAAAAGGAAAGAAGAACTAGGGTGAGGGAAGGTAGAAAGGACAGAAAAGAAAAGGGGAAAAAACTATTTTTAAAAGGATGAAATGGAAACAAAGCTTTGTAAACAGGGAAGGGAAGATGGGTTGAAGGGAGAGAAGAGGGGATTGGGAACAATCAGAAACCAAAATATACCATACACAAGCCAGGTGCACATGGTGGCGCATCCCTGTAATCCCAGCCCTTGGGAGGCTGAGGCAAGAGGATCACTGTGAGTTGGAGACCAGCCTGGGCTACAAAGTGAGCTCAAGGCCAGCCTGAGCTGCACAGTGAGATAGATCCTGTCTCAAAAAAACAAAACCCAGTAAGACCCTGTAAACCCTGTACTAAGCACAGAAAAAGACAAAACCAACAAACAACGAGACAACAACAAACTATGAACAGGTACAAACCCCCTGTGATGAATGTGATCATTATGTGCACCTAAAATGTACCAGTAAACTTACTTACGTAGAAAAAAGAAAGGGGACTTCCAGAACTGCTTCAGAAAGTGCTAAGAGGGGCTGGAGAGATGGCTCAGTGGTCTGAGGCACCTACTTAGAACAAGCTTAGCAAAAGCATCAGGGACCGCGGTTCAATCCCCCAGCACCACATGCCAGCCAGCCCTGCCCCCTGGTGGGCTGAGCTGGCCTCTCTCTCTCTCTCTCTCTCTCTCTCTCTCTCTCTCTCTCAAATAAATAAATAAATAAATAAAATTAAAAAAAAAAAAAGAAAGTGCTAAGAATGGTGGTATGAGTTTGAAGGGAGGGGGGACACTTTGGGGGGATTAATGGCAATGTGTCTTTTACTGTAATAAGTCTTTTTAAAAATTAACCATTCACCAAATTTTTTCAGTCATGCCTCGTATTTGTCTCACAAGGGACTCTGACAGGATAAAGCGGAAAAGCGTGTTAGGGAATCCGTCACTGCCACGCATGTGCTGGACCTGTGCCATGTGGCTCTCCATGAAGAAGAGCAGTGGTTCTCCGGGCGCCTGTAGGGCACCACACCCAGTGCCTACTCACTGTTATCCTTGCAGTAGCCCGGTGGACTGGTTACTGTACCCCCCATAGCTGAGGAAACAGATTCAGAGATGTGCAGAGTTTGCCTACATTTACAAATCTACAGAGACAGAAATTTTGAATTCAAAGCTAAGTTCAAAGCCCACGTTCCATGCTTTTTAAAATTAGGGGTTAAGATGCTATAACAATAAGAATTAAAGCCTACTACATATGCAAAGGCAAATTAATGAAAGAGATCCTATGTCAAAACTGCTGTATGTGGTTCTCTATAATCAAAATTAATAATAGCAATGTCATCTTTAAAATCAAAAGGGGTAATGTTTTGATTTTGCAGGAGCTATATCCAAAGCTTAGTTCTACACGTTGCTAGTGGAGCAAATCTGTTCCTGTCTTTCTCATTTTTTCTTCTCTAGAACACGGGGAAATTGCCACCTATTTCTCAAGACTTCCCAAGAAGCAAATTGGCCTAGAATATGCGAAAGTAGCTACAACAGTGTCTGGCTCTTGGCAGACACTCAATAATGTAGCTGAATGAGATGCTTTGTAGTTTAAATCGAACAATGACACACACGAACGTGGGGTAGATACACTGACTTTTAACAATAGAACATAATCCCAGCAGAGACATTAGTGCTCATTTTTCATAATGATGTTTTAATAATCAGAGGGTGAGACACGAGGACAGGAACTGCTTCAACCTTGGGGTTAAAGGCACGGACTCCGAGTCACATAGGTGGGTCATATCCATTTGCCAACCCCAGAGGTCCTCTAACTCAGCCTGTCCATGCCCATTCCCAAGTCTGTAATGTGAAGGGTGGTTGGGAAGATTGCGAGTTTATACGGGCAATGCTCACAGTAACGGGTGAGTGCTCTGTAACCCCCCCCACACACACACCCCAGGTGTCTATAATCCAGCAGAGAGCTGGGAAATTCATCTGCTGAGTTTCCTTGTTCTGGCTCCAGAGGTCCCAGGAAGAACATGTGTACTCAGAAGAGGACACTGAAGCCATAGGCATCCAGCTGCCACCACCCACAGCAGTGCGGCCAGACCACTTACACTGAAGCCACAGACCTGGCCGGACAGACTGGCAGGTTAAGGGCTCAAAAGCACCGGGGCCTTGCAATTCAAGGGCAGCTTCCCCCCACTACACACATACACTACCAACACACACATGCACACACACACTATGAACACACACACACACACACACACACACACACAGTCTAAAAGTTTACCTCTGCTTTCCAGACTCCAACTGGCACATGCTTGGGGAAGAGCAACACACTAAAATACCAGCTGCAAGGGCCCCTGAAGCTCAGGGCAAGACAAGCAATGAGTGACTCAAGCAGTAGGTTGGGGAGGAGCAAAGAAGGCAAGTTCCGGAGCTTGGGAAGGGTATCACCCTCTCTTGTCTTCAGGACCTTGGCAGTAAGGGTCTGCCACAGTGGATGGCATCCCCAAATCCCCTCACTACCCAGTCATCGCAAGAAATGACCAGGGACCACAGCTGTTCTGGGCTCATTCCCACCCATTTTCCCATCCTCTCCCTAGCACCCCTCTACTGACACCCAACATTCCAGCCACCCTTCCAAGAGGCTACTGGTTGCCACTGCCCAAACTCAGGCTCTGAGAACAATCAGACCTTATTTCAAGTTTAGACTCTGCCAGTGCTGTCTGATGCTGGCCGTGTTCCCTCACTTCTCTGGACGTCAGCTTCCAGAATGACTAATGTCGCTCTTCCAGTTTGACTAAAAATTGTTGAAATGGATGCAAACTAATTATGTTAAATCTCCAGTGGTGCATAGAATGTAGTAAGTGTCCTGCAAATTATTACTGGGCGACACAGTGTCAGGTCTCATTCTACCATACTCTTCCCTTCTCGTCTATTTTTAGCTAGTCATGCTGAGGCAGTAGCAAGGGGGAGGGTGGGGTGGTAAAGCTAGAGAGCAGTTCTCCCAGCTGTCTAGGCTACCTGGTAAGAGAGTTACGAGGCCTAGTGTTCAGCCGCACCCACGTCTGTGTTCCTGTCCTGTTTAAGGGCATTTGTCATCGGTATGTGCAGAACTTGACCCCTTTGAGTCAACTGTCTCTCTCCTGTCTCCCAAGTTCCTGCTTGCTTGTCTCACAAAAAGACACTGGACTCTGAGCAGAAGGCTTGGGTGCTTGATTGAAGGAAAAAACTCAAGAGAAACACAGTAAAAGTGAGAACACATAATAACCATAGAGAACTTTTGAGGACCGACTCTGTTCCTGGCATGTTTGCTGCCCGTCGCAGTACTATCCCAGCTCTAGGGGAGAGCTGCTCTTATCATTCCCACTTTATGGATGAAGACACAGAGAAATTTCAAAACGTCTCTGAGGTCACACGGCTCACAAGTAGGGCAGTGAGATTTTAAATTAGCCCACCGAGGGCAAGCCCAGTCCTTTCTGAGGTACCTTTATGCCATTTCTGATCCTTACAGTGACCTCAGAGGCTGCAGGAAATCAGAGTTAGAGAGAAGGAGCGACATGCCAAGGCCAGCAGCCGGCAGTGGTGGCTCCAGGACCCCATCGCCTGTGTGTTTTCCATTCTCCTTATTGCAGCCCCTCCGATTCCACATAACTTGCAAGGGGGACTCTGAAGGAAGGGAAACCAGTCTTGGGAAGGTCCTAGGATGTGGTGAGCACTTTCCCGTAGGAGCATCTCATGTAATCCGCGTATACCCCATCAAAAGGGTATAAGTAACCACAGGGAGAAAACCAGACTCAGAGAGGTACAGATCTTGGCAAAGGTCACACAGCAGTATTCAGTCAACTCAGGACTTGCTCCTTCTCTTGGGGTATATCCTCTATAACACCCTATCCTCTGACTTTGCAGGTAAGCTTTGCTCCCAGCCCAACATCTACTTTCTGTCTGATCTGTCCCGCAGGAGACTGAGCTCCACGAATGAGATCACAAGACTCTGTCATTCTCTACCTTTCAGCTCGGATCCCATGAGCAGGAAGTTTCCACAGGAGACCACAGGTTGCGGGACAACATCAGAGTACTTTCCCCATGTTCTCCTTCTCTGCCTTGTTTTTGTTTTTTCTTTTTGGCACTGGAGTTTAAAACGACGGTCTTCACATCCCGCAGCCCTTTTATTTTTTATTTTGAGACAAGGTCTTACTCAGTGGCTAAGTTGTTCAAACCAGGCTCAAATCTGTGATCTTCTTGGCTCCGCCTCCCAGAACATTAGAATAGCAGGTGTGGCCCACCACCTGCCTGGCAGGTTTTTGTTTTCTGATATTGCACCTTTTGGGCAGCCTCTTAGAAGACTCCTGCTCTTGCTGGGTCCTGAAAGCCCAATTTCTTCCATACGCTGAAAGATGGAAACAGCTTCCCGCTCTCTTCATCCACAAGCTGTTTTAATATATCCTGCCATACTCTACCGATTCCCTTCATCACATTGCCTTCATCAGCCCAGGTGAGCGTCCTGGTCCCTCTGGGCTCTAACGAAGCCTCCCAGTGTTTGTCAGTGGCCACCCCTCTTGTAGTTGTTTAGAAGACGGGCCAGGCTTCTTGCTCCCAGACTAATTAGGGGATAGAACATCCAGGGCCTGAAGGCTGGCTCCATTGTCATGCTTTCTCTGCCTCTGTCCATCTGCACTTGCCCCTCCGGGCAGTCAGCCTCGCAGGTCCAGTGTCTCATCTGCAGGGTGTGGGGCTCCACTAGAGGTTGTCTTTGTCCCCTCCCATCCTTGACACCCAAGCTGCCACCCAGAGAGAGTAAGGAACTTGTTGCCTTTACACAGTAAAGCAATGACGTGAAGATTTAAACATCTGTGCCTTAAAGCCATTCCTGCTTCTCCAATTTGCTCTGGGGTGTTTTTTCCACACCTCAGCAAATATTTCACCGGAGGTGACTCAGTCCAATCACCACACCCCATGTGCCACCCCAGACAGCTTAAAATCATCACCACTCTTGAACACAGTCTGCCACTTGTCTACCCAGGTCCCTGTCCTCTCACCTCTGCTGGCTTTTCTCAATCAAGAGAGCTGCCTGAAGTCTCCTCTTCCAAGCCGTGCATGGAGAGAAGCTGTGGAAGGAGGAATTCTTTCAGGCAGGGACAGCAAGAAGAGCTTCCCTGGCCATCTGCCTAAGCACCAGGAAGAGGTGCACACAAGGCTTGTGGATTAGCTGTCTGGAGAGAAACGCCTTCACCAATGAACTACATCCTTTATTCTGGAAAACGTAGTTCTTGCAATGGCTCTGAGCTGATCCTCATACTGGGAAGTGAAGTTAAACTGTCCTCTGCTCTCGAGCCATCCTTCTTACTTGGCAGGTTTGGAGAAAGACTGCGGAGGTTAAGAGCAAGATATATTATTGGGGGAATAAAAGCTCCTGTCAGAGAGGGACAGAGTGGGGACTTGAGCAGGTTGCCTAGGACGCTGCCTTTACTAGGGGTTTTATAGAGCAAAATCACGAGGTGGGGGTGGGCTTAAGGCAGGAAACAAAGGAACTCACACATGAGGTGGGACAAAGCTATGGTCAACCAATAGGTCAACAGGCACATTTGCTCAGGTAAAATTGATTAAATTCATCAAATTGACTGGCTTCAAATGGGGAAGCGCGTCATGTAGCAAGTGGGCCTGAAGGGGGGGGGCTCTTCCTGTTGGGGGTTGGGCTAGTGACTCTGGCTCTTTTAAGGTGATTGATACCAAGTTAGAATATCAGTCCCTGATGCCCATCTCTGGGGAAGTATGTGGCTTCAATCCCTAGGGAAGTAGGTGGCTGCTTTTGTTTACCCTTTTGTCTTGAGGTCTGTCTGGCCCACAGAGGGAATGTCTGTCTCTTCCAAAGTCGCAAGGTCATCTTGTCATTCATATTGTCTCCTTGAGAGCCTAGCCCTGTCTGCCTGCCTATAATATTTCTAAATTAGCTGCCTACAAAAGGGGCAGAGCCTGTGAATATAGGATCAGGAATTTTGTATGCCAGGAGTGAATTTTCCTCACTGCCTGGTTATTCTAACACATTCTTCTTCAAATATTAGGACGCAGTCCTCTTAAGGAGTTGGGGAGAAGGACCCCAGCCCTGGGGCGCCAACTGCTCAGCAGTGATAACGGAGACCCTGGCCCAGGACAGAGGGGAGCAGGAAACAAGGTCATGCACGCCTTGGGCTCTGTGTGGAAGGGGAAGGCTGTGCACACCGCTGGGAGAAGCCTCCCACTGAGGTGGGGCCAGGCCTGGGGGAGAAGAGGCTGGCAGAAGGCAAATAAGGCAAAACAAATGGGAAGTGCAGTCTTGAGTCAAAGAAACACCGTTTCTCCATTTTCCTCTGGGCTTTTGCTGTTTAATTGAGTAATTCCTGGCCCCAGGGCAACTCCGAGTTTCTCTGGCCTGTGCTACAGATTTTATTTAATTGCCTTGGATTCTACTTGGGGATTTTCCTTTTGAATTTCCTCAAGTGGCCCAGCTTTATCTCTCCATTTCAGTTTCTCTCCCACCTAATGGCCAAAGCCCCTAGGGGAGAAGGTCTCCCTCTGAGAGCCTGAACCAGGCCTCAGGGGACCTGCCCTCCCCTGACTGAGATTATAGCGCCCCATCCCATACCCTAGCAAACCCGCCCTCCCAGAACACAAACTCTCAGGCAGCATCTGAAATGCCAGGGAGAGAGCTGATAATAATCCCCAGAAGAGCAAGGCTCTTCTTCAGGCCTTAATTTGCAATGCAGACACAGGGAGAGTGAACTGCCTTGCCTGTGGGGGTGGATTTGGGTGTCAGGGAGCTTGTCCCTAAAAGAGGGACCTTGCACCAGAAGGATCTAGAGCTGCGTCACCTCTGAAATCTTCATTTTAAGCATGTCATTCCCTGGATACAAATCTGTCACTTAGCTTTTCCCCAAACCTGTCATTCCTCCTCAAGACTTTAGGCTCCAAGCTCCTCTGGATCTAACATCTAAGAGAGGGCATTCCTTTCATGACTTGGGCTTCACTGCAAGGTCCACCATTTGCCCCCCCCCCCCATGTTCTGGCCCTCTATTACCTTTTTGGGGTGTAATTGCAGAATACTAGAGTTAGAGAACAGCAGAAGTGTGTTCTCTCATGATTCTAGAGACCAGAGGTCTTAAATCAAGGTGCTGCAGTGTTAGAATCTGAAGTCGCCTAGGGGCCGATCTTTCTTTTCCAGTTGCTGGTAACTCCTAGCATTCCTTGGCTGATGTTAGCATAACTCCAGGGTTTTGGGGTTTTTTTTTTTGTTTTTAACTCCAGTTTTTTCTTCCATTTTTCTGCAGCTTTCTTCAACCTTAGTCTATGTGTCATTTTCGGTTTCTTATAATCATTAGCTTTAGGGCACACTGGAATTCAATATGATTTCATCTCAACTTTTACCTTAGTTACATCTGCAAGATCTTATTTTCCAAATGAGGTTACATTGCAAAGTCCTGAATGAACATGAAGTTCGGGGAGACACTCGTCAACCCATGCCAGGCCCTCTTTTGCTTGCTGTTGCACCTGCCTTCCAAATCCCCAAGCTCAGCTCCTGACCACACTTGAGCATTGTTTGACCTGCTGAGCTTAAGTTTTAGTTCCTGCTCCTTGTTACTCTCAGGGGCCCTCAGCCAAAAGAGGGCCTCCTTCCACACAGGGCCAACTCCCACTTCCTGTGGAAACCATCCCCACAGAGATGATCAAGTTTGGTGGGCAGATCTCCCTCAAATTTTAATCCTGAGGTCCCTACGAACATCGGCATATTTCCACCTTCACTCCTTTAAGTAGAATGAGCACCATTCTCATAACACCCTGCTGCCCAACCACCATTCATTCACATATTTATCAGGAAGATAGCTCAGGGAGATAACTCAGTAGAATAAGCACTTGCCTAGCAAACACAGGGTCCTGAGTTCAATCCCCGGTCCCCATCTCCAAAAAGAATATATTGAGTGCCTACTGTGACCCAGGCCTTATGCTAACATTAACCTCATCTTCTACAACTAATGAGGTCATTACCTTCTCAGAGTTTATGGTGTAAGAATTCTCCATGGCTGTTCTATGGGTTCATATTCTAAAGTTTACACTCCAGGTTGGCAGACCACTACCTTCACTGGGACCTAGGCTGCTTTGGTCTCTTGTGTTCTGTAACCCACATCAGTAGCCCAGCTAAACTCTCTTCCTAGCCAAGTTCTTCTACCTTGGAGCTGTGGTATTTTCTCTGCCTTCTGTCCCCCTGCAAAGCCAGGAACTGTCTTCCATGTTCAGGTCCAATGCCACCTCATCTCAGGTGCCTTCCTTGACTGTCCTGGTTCTAAGATTTACTGCATGAATCTCTTGTGTAAATCCTGCTGCCTTTAGTTTGTGTGTCTGTCTCTTTTCTCTTAAAGTCAAGGACAATATTTTATTCATGTTTACTTTTTCCACCTCTAGCATAACTTAGGTATATAGAGAGCATTTTAGCGTCTAATAAAAGACATAGTGGAAGGCTTCAGTTCACATGAGACTTAAATCTGCAGAGTAGGGATATCCCCACCTTCCTCTGCCTCTTGAACTGGATCTAACTGTGTGTTCTCCTGGGCTACTCACGACCAGGGTGCTTCATGTGGCACAACAGAGGTGTTATGGGTTGAACTGTATTGTCTCCAGCTCCAACTTTGAAGTCCCACTCTCCAGTGATCTAGATGGAGGTCTTATCTGGACATAGGGTTGTTGCAGATATAGTTAGTTAAGATGAGGTTTTATTGACATAGGGCAGATCGTTGCTCCAGTATGACTGGTGTCCTTACGAGGGGAAGTTTGGACACGGACATCCACCCAGAGAGAAAACCACGAGGAAAAGAAGCAGCAATTGCCGACAACCACTAGAAGCCAGGGTAGAAGCATGGAGCAGATTCTACCTCACAGCCCTCAAGAGGAACCAACCCTACTGACAACTTGGTCTTGGACTTCTGGTCCCTGGCTCTGTGAGACAGAAAGTGTCTGCTTGTGTGATTCAGTTTGTGGCGCTTTGTTATGGTCGCTCTAGCAAACTGTTACAGGGGTAAAGTGCTCAGAGGTACCAGTACCTTCCACTTGCCTAGCAAAGCCCTCGTCTTTCCTATGCATGTGCCCTTGATCCAATCTAAGCCAGTGAGGTAGGTTCCTGGGTTGCTACTGGCCCACAGATGACAAGACCTGAAACCCACCAGGGGCAAAGAAATTGGACTTATGGCTTTCCCTGGTTTTTCCCTTTCTCAGTCTTTCCCACCAACCCTGTGTGTGCAAGTGCGTGTGTGTGTGTGTGTGTGTGTGTGTGTGTACGTGTGTGTTTCATGGGAAATTTTTGTCTCCTTCTGCTATACTTCCAGGCTACCTAAAGGCATCTTTGAAAAGCCAGAGGAGCTATTACGTGGTTTGTGAAGGTATTTCCCTTACTCTGTCATCCCCCTCAGGGACCCCTGCCTCAATGGCTTTAGTCTGTCATTGGCACAAAGCAACTATACAACAAGGCCCAGAGGACCCTGCTTCCAAGGCCCAAAGAGCATGTTGAGCCATCCAAGTTCCTGGAAACATTTGCCCACCTTGGGACCTAGAGAAAAACACTGCCCCAGGCTACTCCTCCATCCCCTCTCGTGATAGTCTCCTTACCTAAGGAGTTTCCCCCAGGGGATATCTCCTCAGTCTCTTCTGAAGGGCATTCTGCAGGCCTTTTTAGGCCTCTGTTCACTTTACTGCCACATTCCATACCCCCCCTGCACCTACCATTCCCTCAAGCCCTGTGACCCCCCTTCACCCTACAAGGGATCTCCTTGTTAAAGCTGCCACCAGCCACTCATGCTGGGGGACTCTTCTGTGACCCCACTAACTGCAAAGAGATCCAACATCCCCAGTGGATTCTTCTTTTCTGCCTCTATAGACAGACACACAGGCCATTTTTCCTTTTTAAGGGTTATACTGTGGTTTGCTGCAGGGAAGTAGAAAGGGGTTGATAAAAGTTACAACTTGGCTCAGTGGAATAAGTGCTTCCCTGGCAAGCACAAGGAACTGAGTTCAATCCCCTGTTCCACAAAAAAATAAATAAATAAATTATATATATATATATATATATATATATATATATATATATATTTGTATGTTAGGGAAGGGTCTACAGGGTGTTCAGGGTCTCACTACTAAATTGACTCGTGCTGATCCACCTATTTACAGCCTCCCAAGAGCTGGGATTACAGGCACATGCCACCACGCCCAGTCTGAACTGTCATCTCAGTGTGCTCCAGGGATGGGGCCAACAGGGGCAGGCCTGGGGATCAAAGCTTAAGAAAATATTAAGGTATTCATTCATCTGATTTTCTTCCTAGATGATAACAGCTGTGCCTCTTACTTAAAATCCACACAACCCACATTCTTATGATAAGAAAACGAAGATGGCGTGCAAGCTGAGCACCGCTCCAACGGCCCTCCGGATTAAGGACTTGGGAGTTCCGGGCTTTCACACCTGTGGCTCCAAAATTCTCCAAACACAGGTTTTCCTATAATTTTAGAGCAGGATTCTTGCCTTTTTAAAATAATAAGCTCCCCATTCAACTGGGTGAAGTCAAAAGGCCCTCTCAGAATAGTTTCTTTTTTTTTTTCTTTTTATTTGCGGAGCCAGGGATTGAACTCAGGCCCTTGTGCTTGCCGGGGAAGCGCTTATTCTACTGAGCCATCTCCCCGGCCCCCTCAGAATAGTGTCTAATGTGAGAAATAAAATATGTAGCATTATAAAGGAAATCAACTTCTTTGAATATCAAAATATTTTTAAGCTTTGTGATTATAATATGTAGTATTATTACTTTATTAATAGCAAAATCTAGCTTCAGATCTAATTATAATTTTAAAGGGGTGAACACACATGATATTTCAAGTACTGTATCTAAAACAACTGTAGGATGTTGCGAAATTTCAGGCTGCACCTTTCTCAGGGATTCGCATTCGCTTCAGCCATGCTCTGACAGTGACCACTGCCTGAACCTGACAATGATTTCAAGCCTGAAATCACACCCATGATTTTTCTTGGTGATAAAATCATAAATATTGCTAATAGTACTACAAATTGTGGCGTACATTCAAACCAGAAGGAGATGCTGGTTTTTGGTTAATGTTTAATGAAAATAAAGATTTTTGTTGTTGTTGTTGTTGTTTAAATTCCTGAATACGTTTAAGAGCCCTTGCTGGGTGTGATGGAATATACCTGTAACCCCAGCACTTGGGACACTGAGGCAGGAGGATTGCCTTGAGTTTGAGGCCAGCCTGAACTGCAGAGCAAACCCTTGTCTCTAAAAGACAAGGGGCTGGGGAGCTAGCTCGTGGCAGAAGTGCCTGCCTGGCAAGCACGTGGTCCCTAGTTTGATCCCTGGTACCGCCAAAAGAGAGAGAGAAAGAACATAAAAAAGACAAAAAACAGGGGCTGGGGAGATAGTTCAGTGGTCTAAGCGCCTGCCTAGCAGCTCAAGGACTTGGGTTCGATACCTGGTACTGTATGCCATGCTGTCCCCAGAACCCCGGGAGTGCTGTACCAGCCCAGAAACTGGGTAGGGTGGCACACGCCTGTAAGCACAGCACTGGGGAGGCTGAGGATGGAGGATTACTGTGAGTCTGAGCTGCATGGTGAGACCCTGTATCCAATGATGATGATGATGATGATGATGATGATAAAAGGACCAAAACAGCAACAACAAGTTAAGAGCGCTGCCCTCGCAGGCCCAGGCTGCTGCTCTCTGGAGTGGCCTGTGCTCTGGGAAGTACTGAATAGTGGTCACCATCTTGAACCATTGTGGGGAATGGACAGCGGGAGCAACTGCGGTCATGGACCTGAAGGTGAATAGAGGCTCAGGGCCTCAGAGACATCCTCTGGACTTTATAAATACCATAGTAGAATTATGGTGACAAGGCTGTCCCAGCATGCTTCCTGAAGAAGATTCAGATGACACTCTGACCTGGAACATACTCTCTTGGCAAAGCCGCAGGGAGCCTGAAATCCCTTTAGTGCTCCAGCTGGAGCCTGAGCACAAGACCTTTCCCTTTGGCTGGCAAACACCAGGCTGGGCCAGCCAGATAAGACTTGACCCAGGGCCTAGGAATAACAGAAAAATCAATGCCTTAGAAGTCAGGCCCACAGAGAGGCTGTTGTTGTGTCAGAGCACCACTGAAGCAAATGCGAATCCCTGAGAAAGATGCAGTGAGGCCCAGACCCCTTCCTGCTCATTCCAGAGTGCTGGGCGTTTGTCAGGTGGGGTGGCACACCTGTGCGCCGCCTCTGCCTCCTCTGCCCATTGCTGGCTTCTTCCGAGTAATACCTTTGCACCTAGCTTCCGGAAGGCTCTCCCTAGAGGGAAATTCCCTTTGCTCCAGCGTTCAGGTCTGAGATTCCACTTCGTCCCCCTTATGGATGTTTCATCGCTATTCAGTGTATGGTGACAGCCTCCATTTATCTTCCCACCCATCCAAACATTGCAGCTATAACCTACAGTAGTATTTGAATACAACACATGAAGTTTAATAAGCACACGAGAAAATCAAAACACCGAGAAAATGAGCCTAAACTTGACTTTGCATTTGAAATCTATGACCCCTGTATAGCTTGGTTAGGAGCAAGATCTTAGCTCCTACAGATTTCACTTACACCTCTTACGGGCTGCATGACCTTAAAGAACTTGAATAGTTTCTCTAGCCTCAGTGGGCTAATTTGCAAAACGAGAATTATAAAATAACCTACCTCATTGGCCTGTTGTATTAAATAAGATGATGCCTGCAATTAATACTCTGTCTGATACACCATAAGTTCCTTTTTTTAAAAAAAATTTTATTTATTTATTTATTTATTTATTTGTGTGTGTTATTTATTTAGTGTGTGTGTGTGTGTGTGGCCAGCTCAGCCCACCAGGGGGCAGGCTGGCTGGCATGTGGTGCTGGAGGATTGAACCGTGGTTCCTGGGCTTCGGGCTTCGCTAAGCTTGTTCTAAGTAGGTGCTTTAGACCACTGAGCCATCTCACCAGCCCCCATAAGTTCCTAATATTAGTTATTAACATTATCCTTACATTCTATGGAAAAATAGTTATTTCAGCATTTAAGAAAATCATTTCTCTCTGGGTGAGAACTATGTTTGACACATGGAGGGGCTCAATCAAAGTTTCTTAAATTAATGAACTAGTTATCTTTCCAAGACTTTTCCTGTTTGAGAAAGTGTTCCTCAAAGTTCCGAACCTATGACAGCCACTGTAAGGAAGTCAGGGTCCGTTCTGGTAAATGAGTGAGATTGAAGATTGGCTCTCTGCTTTGGTCCTCACATTCCCGTGAGATAGTCGTGGATACAGCCCTCATTTTATCTCAGAGAAATCAAGGCTTGTGGAGGTTTGGGAATTCAACCAAAGTGACACAGCTGGCATATAGCTAAGCTAAGCTTCCAACAGAGGTCCAAGGGCACCCGGAAAAAGCATAAAAATCCTGTCTGAGATCAAGAGGCCTGACTTACTCAAACCAAACCAAAACAAAAAAAAAAAACAAAAAAAACACTGCAAGAATGCTGGGTACCTAGGGAGACACAAAAAGACGTTTCTAGAACCTCAACCGTAAGTCGTTTTCAGAAGGGAAAGTGGCTAAGAATTAGTGAATGATGGCTACACTAAGTTGTTTATGGGAAATAATGACTCAAAACAATGCTTTGGAAATGCATGATGAAAAGACTGAGAATTGCCCAAGTCCTGAGCAGGTGACAGGACTAAGCACAGCTGCAGAGTCGGGAGCCCATTGATGATTCCTGGTCTCACTGAAAGAAGGCCGTGTCAACCAAGTGTGTGTGGCCAGCTGGAGTCTAGAAGTGGAGCAGGACGTAGGACACAAGCAGCTCGCATGTCTCCAGGTGCACCTGAGGGACACCCCGGCTCTGGACAGAACTTTGGTCTGGTCAATGGTAGGTCATCACAATTTTCCATCCCATAACTAATTTTCCCTTTGTTCTGAACTTACCACGCAGGGGCTGGGGAGATAGCTCAGCAGAATAAGTGCTTGCCTGGGAAGCGCAGGGTCCTGAGTTCAATCCCCGGTACTTAAAAAAACCAACATCTTTCTGAACTTACCACGCAGCCATCTAATCATTAGTTCTCCAAAAGGGAACATCTGGTAGCGACTGTCTCCCGTGTTACTTTGCCTTGTGTTGCTCAGACTGGTAGAAATTTGAATGTAAGTCAATGTCTCCTGAATGAAAGCAACTGTGAGCACACTTCTAAATCCACAGTCTGGAACTGCAAAACTCACCAAGGGCTATGTCTACAGCAACCCTGAGAACATTGGAAGCGACACCCTCTCATCTCCACCTCCTGCAGATGTCAGAGATGAGTTCCTGCCATCTTTTAGCCTTGGCCACATGCCTGCAGAGCAGAGCAAGTTTACAGAGCACTTGAGGGGGAGTGCAGGCTGCCTCAGGAGGCCAGGGTTTGAGGAAGGCCCACCTAACACTGGCACATTGGAAGAGAGCACGATCACAGCATTCAAGCACCCCAAGGCTGAAGGAAAACAAATACAAATCCTCATCTATTTTCCTACCCATGGTACCAGTGTATGAGGCTTGCTCCTCTTCCTTAAGAAGAGAAGGAAGCAGTGAGACAGCAGATACGCACAAGGACTTGTACACACTGAGGGCTGTCTGACACCAAGGGAGAAGTTATTATGGGCAGGGCAAGATCCTCTGGATCCACTCAGGGAATGACGGCTTCCTTTTATCTCCTTCTCCCCTCTGGGATCCAGGGAGTGATTGAGATAATTTACCATTTAATGTGGGCAGATGGCTTAATTAAGCTGAATCAAAAGGCGTTCGCAGTGGCTCTGAGTGTGTGAATGAGTTGGGAATGGAACCCTGAGACTCACTTGCCAGATGTGTACTTGGGCTCTGTCCTGTCCCCTGGATGGGTCCTGAGGCTGCAGGCTATGTACTGAGTGAAGGGATTGTTGGTTTACTTTCTTTAGGACTCAAGAGCCTCGCTTCTCCAGTAGCCTCTGGCAGAGCAGCCTGGATGGGCCCCTGCTTGCGCATGGGAGTCGGCTCCGGCTTTATAGCTGGTCTGCAGGCCTAAGGACAGCAGTAGCAGCAGAAGCAGGCCCTGCTGCTTGCTCCCAAGGCCACCTGGATTCTGTGTGATCAGTCACTCCAGGAACTGAAGCCACGTCCCTGCCCTGAAAGAGCTCATGGTAAGGTAGATATACCAGACTCCTGGACTGTTACAGGGAAGACATACATTCCTCTAAAGTCTCTGCAGAGGGGCAAAATGAGGCTGCTACAGGAAGTAACCAGCTCAACAAGTCCAGCAGAACAAGTGTGAAAATCTAGTTTTCCAGCTCCTTGCTGTGAACGTGTGTGCATGTGTGAATATGTGTGTGCGTATGTGTGTTGCATGTGCATTCATGTGTTTGTGTTTGTGTGTGTGTGTGTGTGTGTGCACGTGCGTGCACATGGACCGTGTAACTCCTCTAACTCTGCTTCCCTCTTGGCTCTCCTTCTTGCCTTCCTCAGTTTATGGGCTCCTACCCAAAGGCCAAGGCCTTTCCCATCTCTTTGCATCTGAAGGGCAGGGTTGGAATCCCAAAAGGGCAGTGAGTTTCCAGGCTGGAGCATTTCCAACTTGCAGTTTCCCAGGCTTCTGGAACAGGCCTTGCGGGGGGGTGGGGGGGGGTAGCCCTGTGCTGTTTCCTGGGTCAATTCTACTTGTGCAGGTCATTAACATTTCTTGCCCACAGTTGACATATGTGGGGGCAGAAACCAATTGCCCTCCTCACAGCCTCCCTCTGCCCCAAATCATCTTAACATGTTTTGGCCCAGAGCCAAGAAGTGACAAAATTTTCTGAACTGCAAGCAACATTTCTTGGCTCATTAGCTTTATTACTTGGCTGCCCCAGAAGCCTCCCTAACCGCCACCACTACAGGAGCCTGGATTGAATGACTAGAGCAGGCTCTGAATTTAATGTCTGCAGCAGCAAAGACGCTCCTGGCCTGGCCCAGGGTTGAAGCAGTTTCCCTCAGGGCAGGCTCCAGGAGGGCCTGAGCAGAGTAAAGATGGCCAGACAGTGTTGGACAGGGAATGTGACACAGTTGCTCCGGGTGTATGGAACCAGGCAGCTCCACTAGGGGGAGCAGCGGAGTAGATGATGCCAAGGGCCGGGGCCAGAGACCAGGAATAACTCAGAGGGTGGTCCGGCCAGGAGAACTGGGCGAGTGGCAAGGGGTGATGGATAAAGACCCATATCTGTGTAGATTAATGACAAAGGATTATTAAGTGATTGGTTCACATGACTGTGATGATTGAGAAGACCCAAGACATGCCATCTGCAGTGTAGACCCTGACATGTGGGTAGTATGGTTCAGTCCAAGTTCTGCCATGGAAGCTGGTGGTGTAACTCTAGCCCTGATACAGGGCAGCTGCTGGCATCAACCCTGGAGTCCAAAGGAGGGAAAGCTGGGAGCTCTGTTACCCAAGGGCAGGAGAAGCAAGACATCTAGGTTTCAGGAAAGAGGGCCTTTTTTTTTTTTTTTTTTTTTTTTTGTGGTACCGGGGCTTGAACTCAGGACCCTGCGTTTGCCAGGCAAGCACTTATTCTACTGAGCTATCTCCCTGGGCCCAAGAGGGCCTTTTGTTCTTTGTGTTCTTTGCCCTTTTTCCCCCTCTGGGTCCTCCGCTGACTGGATAGATAAGCCTGCCCCATTGAGAGGGGATTAGCCCTGCACCGTCTGCCAACTCACATGCCAGTCTCCTTGGAAACATCTTCACAGACATGCCCAGAAAGAGTGCTTCACCACTTCTCTAGGTTCCTCTTAATCCAGTGAGGTGGACACCCAACAGTAACCGCCACAGCTGGGAGTGGAGTGAGGCGGGTGGTGGTGGTAGAATTACTACATCAATACAGGACAGCCAACTAAATGTGAATGTCAGATAAACATAATTTTTAGCATGTCCCATGAACTATTTAAGACTTACTTATGCTTAGAAATTATTTGTTACTTGAATCTCATCACAAACTGGCCATTTTGTACTCTGATTTACTGAATGGGGCACCACCACTGTTGGGAGAGATGGCCTGGAGATGGCTGGGTGGCACCGCAGTGCAGGGGGTCATGAGGGTTAGGCCGGAACTATACCCTCCCTTGGAGCTCTAGTTGGGCCCTTGCCTTGGTGGTTTCCCAGAGCTGGATGCCAAAAATTTATTTCCTACCTAGGAAACAACCTGGGGCTGGACTCTGCCTTCCCTAGGGTCTTGGGCCCTGAGCATCTCACTGCTGTTCCCTCCCTTGGAAACTCTCTGCACTTACACTCTGCAGACATGGCCTGCAATCTCCTCCCACCCTGAAGCCACCAAGCACTGGCATTCAGGCGCTTTCATGAATCCCAGCTTAGGAGAAGCGCTCGCTGGTCCAGATGTGAACCTGAGCTGGGTCACCCGCCAGCAGTGCCTATGAGTCCATAATTAACCACTCCGTGCCTTATCTGTGGAAAGTGAGGATGGAACAGAGCTTACCCATTGTGATCACCAGGTGGATTAAAGTTCATGAAGCTGTTAGAACATAGAACTCAATAAATGATAGCTTTAAAAATGTAAAGCTCGGGGGCCAGCGAGATAGCGCAGCAGTCTAAAGCACCTGCTTAGGCAAGCTTAGGCAAAGCACAGGGACCATGTTCCCACCTTCAGCAGCACAGGCTGTGCCAGCCCCACCCCCAGGAAAAAAAAGGCTAAAGCTCCTTAATCACCACAAGGGACCAGGAAAAGAATAATAAAAAATAACAAATGCGAGGGGGTGACATGGACCTGGTTATCCTGAAGCTCTCACGACTAATGCCTCTTAGAGATAATAGGAGCCATCAGTCTTGCATCGCCTTTTACACTTACGAGTGGGGATTCCTAAATCGCATGCTCGCCTACGAATCACTCCCCCTCCAAGGCTGCTCTGTTCAATGTTAGCCTAGGTGGCAAGTTATGAATTAGAGGCCAGCCACCCCCTGAAGCCTGGCAGGCAGTGTGTCTCTCAGGGAGACCCGAGACAGGAGGCTCTTTATCGGTCAATAAACCTTGAACCTCTACTATGTGTGTTGGGGATAGATTAGTGAATGAAATAGAACTTGTCATAACTCGCAAGGAGTTAGGAATCTGGGTAAAGATCTTGTCTATTGTTTCTCCTAAGCCCTTCAGTCTTCATTTTAATGTTTAGAGACTGGGATAGCAAATTGGGTAAAATTACGGTGGCAACTCTGACTAACTGGAAGTGGCTTAGTGGAGCACCATGCTCTACCTCGATAGGAAAAGTGCTGTGGTTGATTAGTGATGTCTGACATGACCACAGGAGAGAAGTAGTGTCAGATGTCTCATTGATAGGAACATTAGCCTCTTCTTGCATACTGGGTCCTAGAACCAAAGTTCACAGCTTGAGTTCAGAAGTTCTTAGGGCTATGAATCAAAGCCTCTGTGTGTGTGTGTGTGTGTGTGTGTGTGTGTGTGTGTGTGTGTGTGGTGTGTATCTGTGTGTTGGAGAAAGGGGTAGTTGAAGTACTGAATCCCCAGCTCTGGAAAAGGTGAATCCTCAGAGCTGGCAGACTAGTGAATGAAAGCCTCAAAGGAAGAAAGAAATGCTGTAAGATAGTGGCCTAGGATCATGGTTGGACTTCTGATAGGTGTGGCTGTCAGAGAAAACAGAGTTCACCAGATTATGAGAGAAATGTAGCATGCAAAAAGCCCAGGGACAGGAGATAACCTAGCCGACTGGCACCATCATTGACTTTGTCCCCATGGCCCTCAAGTTGATCCCCTAGGAATACTTCCTTCATGATGGATGTTATGCTGAGCCTGGGAGTCACGAATCGGGTGGCACCAGTGACCCTGGGTTTCTTTGGCTTTACAGGTCAGCCCAGGAAGCAGGGATAGATTCAGAATGCCTTCCTGTTGCCTGAGATAAGTGCCCTCTTGCCATCAAAACTGAAGGAGTTCCAGTTGTACAAATTCATACAGGTTAGTATCAATCCATGCAACATGGAAAATCTAGCTTGAAGGGAATTTAAGGATGATCTGCTCCTAGTAGCCTTAACCTTGGCACCACTGACAGTTAATTTAATTTAATTAATTTATTTATTGTTCAGAACTGGGGATTGAACTCAGGACCTTGTGCTTGCTAAGGCAAGCACTTATTCTACTGAGCTATCTCTCCAGCCCACCACTGACATTTTAAGCCTATACATCATAGCTATTTAGTGCTAGTGTTCGTGTATGTTTTCTTACATTATTTAAACCCAAAACTATCTTCAAAATGCCACCAAATATCCCCTCTGGAGTAAAGTCATCCCTCGTTAAAAACCACAGACTAAGTCTGGGTGCGGTGGTGGGCGCCTGTAATCCCAGCACTTGGGAGGCAGAAATCAGGAGGATCACTACTGATGTGGGCTGCATATTGAGACCCTGCACACACACACACACACACACACACACACACACACACACACATACACACACACACACAAAACCCACTAAAAACCACAGACTAAAGCCATTTCAGTGTGTGAACAAACTGAGGTGACCTGCCAGTGGAATTGTCTCTTTGTTGTCACTCACTGGAGAATTTCTCTATTAATGTCCCCAAAACAAGGTCAGGGCCTTATAATTATGTATCTGTCATCATTATGTAGCTTATAATACAGCTCCATAAGAACACTGAAAGGCTAGGGAGATAGCTTGGCATTCTAAGTGCCTGCCTGGCAAGCGCAAGGTCCCGAGTTCGATCCCAGGTACCCCATGCCATGCTGGCCCTGGAACCCCAGACACACCATGCCAGCCCCAAGCCAGGTGTGGTAGCACACCCCTGTAATCCCAGCACTGGGGAAGCTGAGACAGGAGGATCACTGTGAGTCTGAACTGTGTAGTGAGACCCTATATCAAATAAATAAAACATAAATAAAATTTAAGAGAAAAACAACAGCAAACACTGAGAATCAGCCTCCATGATATTAGGAGAGGGCCCTGTTCCTGTCCCCTCTCCTGGGGTGTCTGGGTCTGGCACCTGTCTCAGGGTTGCTTCCCACTCAGGTTGTCCTGGAATTTGGTGTAGAACAAAATGAACCAGGTCTTAGAGATGGATGCCCTGTCACTCTGCAGTCCCGGGGCAGTGCTGCTGACTTGGACGTCAGACTCTGCAGGCGTTGGTATTACAGGGGAAAGCAGGCAGGAAGATTCATATGCAGGGGAAGGACTCCAGGATTACGAGGAGATGAGCTGTCTCCGAGGTGGATGAGGTACGTGAGTGAGAAATGTTGTGGGCTGTCCATTTCACCATAAACATTATCTTCTTCTTTCTCAAAGAAAAGAACATCCCCCTGTTAATTTGTTAGTGCTCAGAGTTGCCCACAGCGTTAAAAGTGGCACACGGAACAGTATTACATTTCTATTATCTTTCTAATGCAGGCATCAAGACCCGCTCCCGCTAGGCTATTTCACATTTCTGACTAAAAAGCAAGCAATTTCAAAGGCATTTTGCAGGCCCTGGACATTCCGGATGCTGTGCGTTCTTTCTTGACTTCACTTCTAATATCACCCCTATCAAGTGAGACTAAGTCCTGTGATTACTAAAATGCCTAGAGGAAATGGGTGAATTTAGATCTTGGTGGGGTGTGGAGAGGTAGGTGGCACTGAAAGTAGGGGCTACCGAGGAAAAGGACAGCTTACAGGTCCCTTGCAATTCAGTGAAATTCGAGTCACCACTTAAAAACATGTGGGCTATAGGAGCCTACGTGCAGCCTGGGGCTCTGCACCACGGCGAGGTGGGGGGGAAATGCGTATTACCCACTCACTTGTTTGGTGCTCCCCCCGCAGTTCTGTGTTTGTCGATCTTCAGTTTGCTTTTGGCGTGGGTGCTGTGATGCACCATTCCTGCATGAGAGATTAAGCTGTTGCAGTTGTTAGGGCACTTGTTTCTATGATGTGCTGAATACAGAATGTCCTGCTCTCTCAGGAAGTTGGTGCTCTTGCATTCAGATGGAGTCCAGGACTCACTCGTGCTGACAGGCCTCCTAAGAGATTGATGGCATGTTGGAGTTGTCAGGAGAAATAGAACTCTAATAGCCTGGCCTAGGAGATGATTGGATGGTGCCGAGGCAAAATGGAGGTAGTGTATGCTTTTCATGGGCCGTATTGTGTACTACGGGGACCCATACCTGCCTCTTCGCTTGAGAAGAGCTCTACCAAGGAGTCCAGGTACTGGACTCAATTCAGAGTTGGTCAGGGTTCCCTCTCACGACAGAGCCACACACACAGTGATACTCAATGGCTCCTGTTTGCCTAGACACCATAAAAACCTTCCCTTCTCCACTAACCCATTTTTCCTGGATAAAGATCACTGTGAGGGTTAATCTTCTCCACTTGATTGACACGGGAGATGCTGGGGAAGTTATCGAAGAGTACTTCCGGGTGGGCCTGGTGGTATGATCTTGGGGTCTATATAGGGTTCCTGGCCCTTTCCTCTCTGGCTCATTCCCTGCTCTTTCTGGAGTCAGCTAATCGTGGCATGGAACCTCTGAAACTGTGAGCCAAAACAAACCTCTTTTCTTTAAATTGTGGGCACCGGGCATTTTGTCCCAGCAAAGGAAAGCTTATTATACAGTCTTAAAATCTGCATGTAAGGGGCCAGGGAGATAGCTCAGTGGAATAAGCACTTGCCTGGCAAGCTCAAGGACCTGAGTTCAATCCCCGGTTCCGAAAAAAAAATTCTGCATGTAGTTCTTAATGTCATCTCATCTTAGAAAAGCATCCTGGGCTCCAAGATGGCTCCTGGGAGTATCTTAGGTCCTCTGAAGACTCTTAAATCTGACTGACTTAATCAAAAAACTCAGAGCATCCAGTGAGCTGCAGGACTACTGATTTACCAGTGAGGGACTGTCAGGCCCCAGGGTACCTCCTACCAGTACCCTGAATCCATACCCATCAAGTGTTCACTTTGAATTTTCCCTCCAGCATGGATTAGAGTGATTTCTCCCACATTTTTTAACCCTCCTGGTCTCTTCCTGGCATAGTCCCGAGAACTGGTGGCCAGAATCCTCAGTGAACATGGAGGGGCAACAAAATTCTGACCCACAGACCAACTGCAGCTATCCCGAGAGTCGGCTCCATACTCATCTCAGTGGAAAGAAGTATTGTAGAAAGGATGGCTCAGGGTCCCTGTGCTTTCTCAGTTCTTCATCTCAAAGAGGAGACTGACACGAAGCTAGATGCCTCTCAAACGAAGCAGACCCTAATGAGGTCTTTACTTGCAGTTTCAGTCGAGAGAACAGTGAGAAGAAACCGCATTATGTTTGTTTCCTCAGCAGCAAGTTCAGGGTCAAGCTCCTATCACTCGCTGCACAACAAATGCTTGTGGAATGAGGGAAGGGCCCAAGTGAGGGAGTCTAAAGCACCTTCTCTCGAGGGAGCATACCTCACCAGTGAAAGCCACTTCCCAGCTCTAACTAGGTGTCCTCTTTCAGCTCCCACTAATTTTCTCCAGGAAGCTTAGTGTGGTCACAGGGGTACAGATTTCCTCCTTCCTCTCTGAGCTCAGCTCTTTAATGGCCTTTCTTTCTGCCAGGGCCAATTGTCATGGGAACTGTGGAGGCTTAGACAGACATCACCAACTCTGAGGCCTTCCCTGGGAGGTTTGGGAGCAATCATTCTTAAAATACATGAAATCAGATTACATGAAGATAAAGGCATTTTAGGGTGGATTTATTGGATACAGAGGGCAGGAAAGTACTCGTGCAAGCCAAATTAAAGGAGGTAGCTATTGTAAGGTTATCAGAAAGTTCATGGAAATAAAGTACAACTCAGTCTCTTAGAAACTGAATCTATTTAAGCTTGAAACACCACCCCCACCTCAACATTTATTTCTACTTTTCCAGATCCCTAGTCATGGATTATTATGAATGAACTGTCATGATTATGAGTGACTGAATCTTGTCTCTTCTCTGGAAAACAGCACCATTGAGTGACTGTGGTATTTAGGGAGAAATTAAACCTTGCTCCTAGTGCTGAAAAGCTTCTTATTTCGTAGCCACAGAAGCCTTCTTGGAAATGACCGATAGACCCTCTCCTAGACTGATCTCCTCTGGGGCCTCTGTGTTGTCTCACATATTACATGCATTGGTGTTTTTTTTTTTTTTTCTTGGTGCAGCTTATTCAAGAAGCATTTCTGCTTCCTCATAACACCAAGCCACTCTCTGCTACTTATTTATTAATTATTTTGCAATATTGAGGATTGAACCCAAGGTCCTCCTACTAAGCCACATCGCCAGTCCTTTTCAAATGTTTTTAGTTTTGAAAAAAGGATCTAGCTAAGTTACCACGTCACCCCAACTGGGCTAGTATTTGTGGCCCTCCTGCCTCAGACCTGCCCACCCCAAGCACTGGGATTGCAAGTGCGCAGCACCGCAGACTTGCCCTCTTTTCTGTGTGAGGAGAGTAGTCTTCTCCTCTACTGCAAGTAGCGTCCTTGTGCAGCACACCACAAGAGGAAGACTGCTGACGCACGGTGGGGACGGTCTCCTTTGTCCCGTATGCTAGTCCACTTCTGCCATACACTGCACTAGGAATAGCCTCACACCACTGTCTGCTTCCTGGCAGAACTGGGCCTGGCTGTTTCCAGGAGCAGCCAGCCTACTGTTGCTGGAAGGATCTTCTAGAAAGGCAGAGTTGTTCACTGGCGATATGCTCATAGGCGTAAGCCAGGAGCTACCCAAGGGCAGGTTTTCTGGGTAGGAACAAACCAGTCCAAGTAGACCTGGGCTCAAGTAATTCAATTTCAGACTGGATTTTCTTTCTTTATTTTTTTGGCCAGCTCAGCCCACTCTGAGGACAGGGCTGGCGCAGCATGTGGTGCTGGCGATCAAACCCTGGTCCCCTGCCCCTGCCTAAGCTTGCCTAAGCAGGAGCTTTAGACAGCTGAGCTATCTCACCGACCCCTAGGCTGGATTTTCTTGATGAGCTGCCAGGATTCTGGATTTAAAATTGTCCTCAGGAGAATCCAGAGGCCTGGTGTCTAGGTTTTATCTTTCCTAATAACCACTGCTGTGCCATGGGTAAACCCCTCCCTTCCCCTGGGCCCAGATTTCTTTCCAGAAAGAGGAAATTTGGGAAAGTATGCTAGGAGTCTCTCCTTGATTGTCCCTCATGCCGCCTTTGCCTGAGCACTGTGGGTGCCTCCTGTCTTCACCTGAGGGACTCCACCTGGAGCTGACAATTCCACCTCTGGAAGTTTAGTTTCTGTTTCTGTCTGTTTACCTTCTTCAGGGTCTGAGTAACCGCTGCACCTTGCCAGTCCAAATAAGCAGAGCTGAATGCCTTTGGCTCTGGAGCTAGTCACTGTGTTGTGGCTGTTATGTGGGATTTCCCTGCCTATTCCTACTCTCCTCCAACTTGTCTGCATGTCTTCCACAAAGCTCCCTCAGGAGAGCTCCACCCAGTGCCTGAGTCTACCAAAGAGCTGAGCTCCCAAGCCCGTAGCTCCTTCGTGGTCCCAAAATGTGTAAGTCTGTACTGAGAGCACCGCAGAGCCAGGCTGTGGGGACTGAAAGGTGTGTAGTGGCTGAGAAGTTAGACCCAGTATACTGTGCTCAGGCCCTCAGGGCCCTAGCTGACCACTGATTCTTTGTTTTGTTTTGTTTTTTTACACTTTTCTGCTGAGTTTTTATTGTGAGTTAAGTCGTGATTCAGGGTCCCAGGGTAGGACCATCATGTATCCAGGTTCCCCTTTACCACCAAGAGATGAACAGAAGACAGAGAAACAGGTGGAGTCAGTTCAAATCTTGCCAGGAAAGGTGCCTTCAGCTCGGCGGTTGTCCCAGGCTGTGACTCAGGATATGGGTCAGAGGGACTTGTACACTTGCCGGTACCAATCACAGTCCGAGCTATCACCCTCTTTTTCAGTCATTGTCTCCTGGCAGTGGTGATAGTCCAGGTAGTTCTGCCAGCAGTTCCTGGTCTGGTTCTGACTGGGGAAGTGGCTGTCAAAGGGGCACTCTTGTAGCTCTTGATTCTGGTCTTGATGTCTTCTGCCATAGTGCTGACTTCCTAACTACACCCCTGATGCAGCAAGCAGCTCAGTGTGACCCTCAGTTCAGACGCCACTCTCAGCCAGGTGACTGCTGATTCTTAATGCTGTGTCACTGGGTGGGAGGATCCCAGTCCAGGCCTGCGTGCCATCCTTCCTTAGCCTGCTGGCCTGATTCCCATGTCACATAGCGTTGTCTTCCTCACCCTGAGCTCCCTGTCTTGGAGCTCATTTGATTACTTTCCTTGTCTGTGTCCACATTCTCCAGGGAGCAGCTTATCTCCCTAAGAAAGCCAGGAGCCATACTGCAGGACAAATTGCAGGACTTGAATGTGCATATACATATGTAGACACTGGGTCATCAAGTCCTGGAGCTGTTTCTTTCTCTCCGTCATCATCCACCAGCTCCTTAGCTTAGGTTTGACTCTTTCAGGTAGAAGTTCTTAGTTCTGCAGGATCTGGATACCTCAGTGGTAGCCTGTACACACCCAGGAGACCCACTAGCCATGACTCATCAATTGAATGGAGTCCTAATCTGCACTCAGTTTGATGCCAAAGGATTGGGACAGTGAAGGTGGCACTCCAAGGGAAAGGGACTGGAGAGAAGATCTAAGAGTGGCATGACTTCAAGACAGGGAGGAGACAGAGGTAGACAGGCATGGTCCCATGACTAGAGGGGGTTGTTAGGACCACAGTGCTTTTCCAGGCAAGAAGGATGGCGTACCAATAGCTCTGTTCTCCAGAGACTGCCAGGCCATGCTAAGCTGCATTCATTTATGTGACAGAAGCCTATTGAGATTCTACCCTAAAGTGTTTCATGTATATGATATAGAAATGAGTCCTGTTTCCTGCCTTCTAAAAATTCTCCTTGAGGGAGAGAAACAGAGCCATGAAAGTTGTGTTCTGTGGCACACATCTTTAGGATGGGTAGAAGGGGAGTGAAGACACAGATAATGTCTAATGCCAGAGGGGTGCAGAGTAACTGGATTGTTCAGGCATTGCTGGTAGAAATGCAGAATGACAGTTCAATTCCCAGTTCTGCCACAAAAAAAAAAAAAAAAAATGCAGAATGACACAGCCATTTTGGAAACAGTTTTGGATTTTCTTAAAAGTGAAATCAAGGGCCGATGAGATAGCTCAGTGGTCTAAAGCACCTGCTTAGGCAAGTGTGCAGGGACCGCGGTTCAATGCCCAGTACCACATGCTATGCTGGCGTTGCCCCCAGGGTGGGCTGAGCTGACCACACATACAAAAAAAGTTAAATCAATGCTTAGTTTATATTTCAGAAATCCCATCCTACTTATTGATCTGGGTTGTTCTGGCAGGGGCAAGGGGGGTGGAATGTGTCCTCATAAAAACCTCTACACACATAAATGTTTATAGCAGCTTTAGTTATAACTGTCCCAAACTGGAAACACCTTAAATGTCCTTTGACTGGATTAAAAAATTGATATATGCATAGTCTGAAATATTTCTAGCATTAAGAAGGCATCAGCCCCTGGTAGTGTGTTACAACATGGATAAATCCCCAAAGGATTATGCTACCTTGAAAGAGCCAGACTTGGATTTCATTTATGTGGTGACCTGGAAAAGGCAGAACCAGAAGGAAAAGGTGACACTAGCAGGGGCTGGCATTGTGAGGAGCTGGGGTGGGGGAAATTGCTGGCCTCAGAGGTATGTGAGAGAAGGAACCTTTGGGGGTAGTGAAACCCTTCCGTGCTTTACTCTAACCGGTAGCTATGTAACCATTTATGTTTGTCAAAAAAAAAATCTAAAAAGATTTTGTTTTGAGACAAGGCCTCCCTATGTAGTTCAGGCTGTTCTTGAACTCATACTATGTAAGGAGCATTTCTATTTCAAGGCTGTCCTCTTGCCTCAGCCTCCCAAGTGTTGGGATTGTTGGCATACATCACTAAAAAGCTGTATTTTACTCTGAGTCAATTATACCTCAGTACATCTGTCTAAAAAACAAAGTACCATGTTGGTTAGGTACCATGCTCTAGCGATATACTGGGAGGATTTGCTTTTTGAGAAGGTGGCCAAGGGATGGGGCATAAAGGAAGCAAAAGGAGGAGGTATGAAAATAGCACCTGAACCTGGAGTGCTACACCCCATTAAAAACAGAATAAGATGATAGCTAAGGCATGGCCTAAGTCTGAAAGAGTCTGAAATATAATTTTACTGACCAGGGAAAGACCCAGAGACCATTCTAAATGTACCTGGTGTTGTGGTTGTGTCTAGTTCCCCCCAAAGCCTCATACAGTCATGGGGTGGGGAGTTCTAGAGTTTGTGATAAACTCGTGATCAATGGGATTATGTGTGACCCAAGGCTGGGATTATGGGTCTTAGTACTGCTGGGATTATGGGTGTGAGTACCACCCCTAGCCTGGGGCAGAGAGCCTGAATGTAATATAAGAGACCGAGAGACAGACTTTCGGTAGCCCTTGCTCCTTGTTGTTGCTGCTGCTGTTCGGCCGCCATGAAGTGCTGCTCTCTGCCCTGTGCCCCTCAGCCTTGGAGCCAGCTGAATAGGGACTGAAACCTCCAGTAACTGTGAGCTAAATAAAGCTTTCCTTCCTTCATTTTGGGTGTTGGGTATTTGTCCCAGCAATGAGAGAAGAGTAACTAAGACACCTGGAATGTGTGTATGTGGGAGGTGGGGGAAGGCGGGAGTGTTAGGATCTGGATTGTACAGATTTGGGAAGGACGTGGAGACGAGGCTTCTGTCAGCTGACTCTGTGTCTGTGTGTGGGAGATGGGGCAGAAACGTATGTACAACCCTGGGAGCTTACCAGTTTGTTTCAAGGAAAAGCCCTAGACAGTAACTGCAGTGTAAATGACACCAGCCAAACACAACACTTGTCTGTGTCGGCATGGAGAGAACCGTTGACGAGCGGGCTGCAGCCCGGCGCAGTATCTGGCTGCAGCTCCACTGGGCCTCTGCTCTTCGTAGCTGCTCACTTAGTTCCCGCATAACTCTCTCGGCAAAGTTCACGATACAAAGCGGCCTGAGTCAGCCACAACCCGTGGCGACCAGCAGCCCTTTGCAAAGGTTCTGCTCCTGAGGTGCAGCTGTTTGCTGAGCGGAAGCTGGGAGAGCTCTGGGGCTGCTGCAGTTTGTTTTGCTTCAGGCCTCTTGGCAGGTGCTCTTTTTGCTCAGCTTGCCCAGAAATCCAAGATAAGAAAGTAGGGTGCCCCAGGGGAGCCACGTGGGAGATGCTACAGGGACCATTAGAAGAAGAACATACCCCTCCGACAGTGGCAGAAGAGCTTAGGTCCCCAGGGTGCAGGGTGCCCATGACCTCAGGTGTCTCTTTGTATTTCAGTCCCTTGGGGTGAAAATGCCAGTGACTTAAGGGAGACTAATAGCCTCATTTTGTTAAGGGGTCAGAATGGTCCAAGAATGGCCACAGGGCCATGGTCCTCCTATCACCAGAAGCAGAGACTTAAGCTAGACTATTGGGTTCAAATCCTCCCCCTGCCACGTATGGGTTCTGTGTGCTTAGGCAAGTTTAACCTTTCCTTATTTGGAGAAAGGAAATAGTGGCAGTACCTACTTGCCAGGATTGCTGTGGTATTACCCACATTGTCTTAGAGGAAACCTGGCTATGGGTAACAACCAGAAAGAGTTGAAAACAGGAAAGGACTTTGTTTCCAGTGTCTCCAAGGAGTTCCAAGAATCTTCTAGAGATTTTTGCTCTTCCTCATGAGGCAGGCAATGTTCTAGGGCTGGTCTTCTTTGCGAGGTCTGGTAGGTTCCTCACTCCAGCCCTGTTTTCCTCACTGCCAGTTCTGCCCTTGGCTCTACAGGATGCTGTTTTAGCGCTATGACCACACCCATTTTACAGTCTTAATCTCACCTGGCTGAGACCAACTGCCTGTGCCACAGTGTTGGGATTTGTGATCACAGAGCCTGTACCTGCCACCCCTGTAGCCCAGATTGGCCCCTTGACTTGCTTTTCCTGTCTATTAGTCTTCCCTTCCTACCCATCCCTTCTCTGTCTGCCCGGGGCTGAAGTGGGGCGAGTGAATTATGCTTGAATATAAATATGGCTGCACCTAGTGAGTACTCAGCAGTGCTGCCTCTGCCCTCATGTGGAGCCTCAGAAATCTGTCCTCGCTTGGTCTTTAGCTGATACCTCTCCACCACTGAGCCAATCTCATATTTTCTGATGGAGAGGGCTCAGTGCCAGACAGGACATAACCTGTCCTACCATCACCAGCTAGCACAGATTTTTGTTATATGTAAGATAGAAAACAAGCATGAACCTGCTGCTGGTCATCACCGTTGTCTGCCCTTCTCTGCAGGGCCTTCTACGTGGAGGGTCCCTGTGTATGTTTCCCAGATGTTATCAATCAGCAGCTCAATTTATATACAAATCAGGCCAGGGAGATGGCTCAGTAGAATAAGTGCTTGCCTAGCAAGGTTAAGGGCCTGAGTTCAATCCTCGATTCAACAAAAATAAAAAATAAAATAAAAGGGCCAGGGGATGGCTCAGTAGAATAAGCACTTGCCTGGCAAGCAAAAGGTCCTGAGTTCAATCCCCAGTACCGCAAATTAATTAATTAACTAAACAAACCACAGATTGGCAAAGTGTGGCCCTTTTATTGTCAGCAGCTTTCCTCCACCCTGCTCCTGGAGGAAACAGCTACCAGCAGCCTTCATGAACTTCTCTGGCCATCAGAGAATGTGGCTCTTGGTCGGTCTTCATTGTTCTGGTCTGCTGTCTTCAGGGTCATCAGCCCCAGCTGCTGGCCACTCTTGACATTAGCAGCCTTGGTTTTACCAGCTCCTGGGAGTCAGCTCATTGTGCTCTACTCAAGAAAAAGCTCCTGAATGGGGAAAAATGTGCCACCTAGAAGTGGCTTTATTGGTACCTTGTTGAGGAACAGTGCACAGACTGAACATGCTAAGGCTAGTGGGCATTGCTTAACAAGGAAGGAAGTATGGGCTTGTGCACGCAGTGTAAGATGTTTTATTTGGTCGTGGGTAGGAGAGGCCTTTCACAGACCTACTTGAAAAAAGGCTGCCGAGTCAGATCATCCAGAAAGGCTGCAGGGCAGAGTTACCTGTAATAGATCTGATGCCTGCTCCACACAAGCAGGTGTCTCCCAGAGCAGTTGTGGTCTACCTAGAAGAGCCAAGCCAGCTGCAGGCCATGTGGGAAAGCTCAGAAGAGAAGTAAAACGGGCCTTTTGGGTCACCCCAGGCCCTTCTCTATCTCACTGCCTCCATCTAAGATCCTCTTCCCCGGCTCTTGGCTCCTCTTGGGTATGGCAAAGAAAACTCTGGGCCAGCACAGGAGATGGTAATACCTGAGTTCCGCTTCTAAACCAGAGCTGAGATGGTTAACATGTTGGCATAAGCACTGCTGTAGTGCAAGAAAACCAAGCATCCTAGAGAAGGGGGTGGTGACTAACCTCAGTGTTGCCTGGGGACAGTGGCCCAGATGATGACTTCATGGGGACTCCTCTTGGGGCAGTCTTTGGGGCTCATATGCAACCTTCTTCTAGCAGCCTGACACTGATTTTGGTTAAACAATTAATGAATTCCCTGCTACTAGATACCCAGAAAACCTAGAATTCTACAGTGTATTCGTTGTCTACTTGAAAACCACATGTGCAAAGCTTCCAACTTAGGAGAAACTTAAACAATGGGAGACCCTTTCCTGGGAATTCTTAGACTAGAAGGTACAGGATTACAGAAGAAATTACTATCAATTATGTCTTGGGTTGAGGATGGGGCCCAGCGCTAGAGTGCATTCCTAACACGTGTGAGGCCCAGGGTTCTATCTTCAACATCACAGTGTCCCCCATACACACACACTTGATACTGCAAGTGGCTTTGTGCAGCTTCTCCTTCTGCCTCTGCTCCTACTTTCATTCTGCTTTTATGAAAGAGCTCAGGAAATACCACCTCAGATGTGCCACGGTCCAATGCTAAGTGCTGCGGAGGGCATTTGGGGCAAAGAAATTGCTGGGAGAGGCTTTCTCTCCGCTTCCTTTATCTGACTGAAGGCAGATTCCCCCACAGGAGCGCAGTTTCACAAATCCCTTCTCTGGAATTTCATCAACTAGAGAAGATTAATTGCATCCCAGGACAGAAGACTGTAGTCGGCAACATGCCCTGACAGCCGTTGTCACGGGCCATCTCCTATTCCTCTGCAGCCCATTCATCTTTCTGCGAAATCACTTACTCTCCTCTAAGTTGCTTCCATCCCTTTCCTCTCCCCTGTGAACATCACAGGCTGCTGGGTCTCACTGGGGCTCGGGGATCCTCACTTCTCTTTCCTCTGTTGTGCATAGCTCTTCCCCATTCATCTGTTTACTGTCAGTTCACTTCATAGACTGTTATGGAACCCTCAGAAGTTAGAGGGAAAAGTCTTCTTTTTCTTACATTTGCAAAGTCCTTTTCAGAATTGTAGTCTGCCTTGGCTGTACTGAAGAGAATTTTTTTTTTTTCTGATCTATCTGACCAGGAGAATTAGGGCATTTTATACCTAGAGGGAAGGCAAAGCCTAGAGGCAAAGAGATGGCTCTAAAGGGCTCTTCTCTAGTGCAAACCCCTATCCAAAGCATCAAGAGTTTGATTTGGTTCTAGGGAGGGAGGGTGTTGCCTTCCAATATGGAATTTGTTCTCCAAAATAGTCTTTCCCACTATAAGACTAGTTCTTATTATACATGTAAAATTTGTTTTTGAACCTAGTAAGTTTCTCTCATAAAATGTCCCCTCTAAGCTGGGTTCATTTTTGTAAGGGTCATTTTGGATTACAGGTATAACTGGGGGACAGACAAGGGCCCTACTTGGAGTGGCCCACATTATCTCTGGCGTCTGTCTGTCTGTCTGTGTCACCTAGACACACTCCTACTTACTTTGGTAATTCTTTCTGGACTGAGGAGGCCAATATCAGTCACTCTATCTCCAACCGCAATCTTAGGTGGCCAAGAAATGTCAAGTTTAGAAAATAAACAGCCTAATATTAGCCCAGACTTGTAGACATGCTTCCTTGGCAGGTGTGGGGGGAGGGACCCTTAAATTCTCATGTAATTTTAAGGCATGTGTCATGCACCAAAATCTCTCAGGATATCACTAAATGTCTCCTGGCCCAGACCAGTTGTTATTACCATAAATCTAATCTGAGGGAAGGGGCAAAATCCAGTCCTCTGTTCCCTGGGCTCAGCATGGCTGGCTGTCCCCAGAACAGTCTGAGTAGCCCCATCCTCCCTGACCCCATATGTCCTCTCACTGCCAGGCAGACAGAAATTCTAGGGTTACAGCATGTGGCCACTCTCTCTACCACAGAAAAATGTCCAAGTGACAGATGGAGCAGGGCTTAGATATCACATCACACTGTCACTAGTGACCATTTCCTAGTGAGCCACGTACAGCACCCTGTTGTCCCGGGGCTCTCTCTACTCCAGGTGCGGGGCTACAAAGCGTCTCGTGATCTTGTTCCTAAAGGCTTGACAGTTGGGTAGGTGCGACAGACGTCCTCATGACAGATGCCTATTATAGTGCCAGGCTGAGCTGGTCAGTGCTGTGGGAAAGCACTCAGAAAAGGGAGAGCCCAGGAAGGACTGAAGTCCAGGCCAAGGAAACTCAGGAAAGAAGCGGGATCTCAGTGGGATACTGCCCTGAATGTAGCCCTCGAAAAGGAAATGGAAGGGCTTTGGGAGGAGAATTGAAATAAGGTGGTGACCAGGATGATAAAGATCAGGTGAGGTGGAAGCAGAGCTGCTTGTAAAGAAGGCAGAGCTCATCCTACAGGCCTCAAAGAACCAAGTAGGAATCAGAGTTTAATAGAAACATGGGCCTCACATCGGTATGACCCCACTCAGGAAAGTCTCTGTTGCTCGCTAGAACTTCAGTATTAGGCAAGCAAAGAGGTAGGCAGTGGGGTGAATGAAGTGGGAAATCAAGGAAGGAGAAACACAGGGACAGAGAGCAAGAGGCAGTTACAGGGTTTCTGTCTATGTCAAGACAGGTATACTCAGGCTAGCAAGATAGCTCAGCGGTCTAGAGCACCTGCTCAGGCAAGCATAGACAGGCACAGGGGACTGTGGTTCGATGCCTGGTACCACATACCATGCCCACCCCGCCCCTCAGGGTGGGCAAGTATCAAATGATTTCATTAGCAGCTAGACAGAAGCATTTGTGTCGTTTTTAATTGTATAGTTATTTATTATATATTATTTATAAGAACATTAAAAATTAGAATTATGTTTTAAGATTTTAAAACATGCTAGATATTTTTGCTTCCAATTCTTCTTTAAGCACTCAGACATGAAAAATTGAAAGGTAAATTCATCCCTTGATCTCAGGATCCCTTCCCTCAGGTAACAAACTCTGCAGATGATCAGGTCTTTTACATATAAAATGTTGTAGGGCCAGCCAAATAGCTCAGTGGATTAAAGTGCCTGCAAGCAGGTGCAGGTGCTGGGGGTTCAGTCCCTGGGCTATGTGCTGTCCCCACCCCTGGGGCACGCTGAGAAGACAATTGAGACTGGGCGTAGTGGCCTGTAATCCCAGCTCTTGGGAGTCTGTAAACAGGAGGATCACTATGAGTCCAATCTAGTAATGAGACCCTGAACACCCTGTAGACCCTTCCCTAAAAAAACCCAAAAATAATATAAAATAAAATGTTAGGGGCCGGGGAGATGACTCAGTAAAATAAGTGCTTGTCTGGCAAGCGCAAGGGACTGAGTTCAATCCCCAGTTTCACCAGAGGATAAAATAAATAAAAATAAAATGTTATAGCATAACCTATCTCACATCGTCTCATGTATTTATACCCAACATAACATAAATGCTATAAAATACATGTCGCACTGTATGCTCTAGGGAAAATGACAAGACATAAGTCTGTGCACTTTCAGTACGGATGCAATAATCAAAAGCCAAACGCGTTTTCATCTGCAGCTGGGTGAGTCGGAGGAGGCAGAACTGGTGAACACGGAGAGTCAGTTATGTTAAGACCCTGCTCTGGGCAGCCATGTGACCACGGAAACAACAAAGCACCTGTTTCCAAATGTTCTTTATTTATCTAATTCTAATTTTTAAAAGATGATCAAGCATCACCTTTATCACAGAGGAACAGGTTAAGTGTGCTTATTGAAAAGTACCTGACAGCCCTCTGTCATCAAGGGTGACAACAAAAGTTTCTTGTCTTTTTGTATAGGAAATCACGTGACGTGGCATTAATGTTGCTACCTCTTTTAAGTACTGACGCGAGAAAACCAGTGACCCTTTAAATAAATCAGATCTTCTTGGTCCTTCTACATTCTCTTAAAATAGTATACGAACTCTATTATATTTTAAAGACCTTATTTTTACAAAATGAGCAACATCAATGACGTCATCCCATTTCATGTGTGTCTAACATCTTTGCTGCTTAGTAATGAATATCAAATATGGTTCCATCTTTGTAACCACACGAACACTCTCTTTTTATTACAGTAATTTTCCCCTAAAGCATTTTTATCAAGAAAGTCATTTATTCTTCTCCCATACACCTTTTGCTTTAGTGGCTCAAAAATATCTTTCTTGTATATTTCAATAAAATCTAGCAAATTCCATTAACTGAAGTTGTGTAAGTCTCTATATTTCTAATCAAATACATAGCACATACTAAGACACACTCTGTCCTCATATTCATTTCTTAAATTTTTTCAACAATGTTTTCTGTGCTTTTTTTCAATAATGCCTGCTGATAAAAATTGTCATATTTTTCTTTGTGTATTATTTGAACCATTTTTTTTTTCATGGGAGAAAAAGCAAATGTTTCCCTAAGGACCTGAGGCTTTTTATGTTTTGCAATTACTGGGAAACACCAAGAAATTCTTATACATGCTTAACACTACATTTAATGAAATGTTTTTTAATGTTGGATTGAATATTGTAATAATTTTAAGGATCAGTCAAAAAATTGGGAAAGTTTATTTTCATGGTCTGAATGCCTAATTTTTAAATAGCTTACAAATTGGGAAGCTTCTTATCATTAGCTAAGCAAAACCTCTTAGGACAACAATCTTCATTAACAATAATAAATGGAATCATATTTCAGGTAATTATTTGGAAAATGTTAGATCTTTTTGGTCAACTTCCTTTCAGATCTCATTAGATTGCCATTGCCTTGCCTTAGAAGGTAGCTAGTGAGGAGCTTATAAAGAAGGAAGGTAGGGTCTAGGGAGATGACTCAGTGGAATAAGCGCTTCCCCGGCAAGCACAAGGGCCTGAGTTCAATTCCTGGTTCCACCAAAAAAAAAAAAAAAAGAAGGTAATTCCAGATATTTACTTATGCTTCTACTACTGATATTATCAATAACCCAGATTTTTTTTTGAAGTTGTGTTTGAGAGACATTTGTTCATTTTGTGGTTATTCAGACACGTTAGCACATAGTAGGGACTCAAAGATCTTGCTATGTTGGGGAGTGTAGCCCAATGGTACAGCATTTCCTTGGCATGCATGAGGCCCTAGGTTCTGTCACCAGTATGAAATGGGGAGAAGGAGATGTTAGATGGATTGAAAACCATCTACTAGAGGATACACTCATCAATTTGCTTTACAAAGCCTTGAGGTATTATAGGGCCCAAAGAAGCAAGATCGCACAGCATACAGGGATGCTCCCGGGGAGCATCATTACACCCTCACGGCTTGCTAGCCAGAGGGAAAAGACTCTGTCCGTTGGATTGAAAAGCTCACGTTCTTAATTCTCAGGGAATTTGCAGCCAAGATGCATTTTTCTGAGATCTGTATTCTGTCTTGGGAGGAGGAAAAAAAAAAATCCATAAGATTTTATCTTTTGCCTTGGCCCAGAGCGATGCAGAGAAACAAGGGTAGGAGAGCTCGTGCTCAGGGGAGCATGCTTCTCAGGAAAGAGGTTGGCTACTGAGAAGAAAGCGAGCAGAAGAGCCCTGGCTCCGCTCCACCACCACCTCCTGGAGTGAGCCAATCCCCTGCTCTTTCTGTGCCTCAGTTTATTTCCTGTGAAGAATAAGAGTCAGACTGCCCAGTCTTGAAGAATTCCTTAGGACTTTTCCTCTTGGAATCTGTGGACCCCAAAGTCAGTGCTTTCTGCTTCTATCTCTCACTGGCTTTGGAACTGTGGGTGGGCCAGACGGCAGCCTCTGGGAGTCTCGGGTTTTTCATCTCAAACTATGTGCTATGAGAAACGAATATGCCAGAACTAATATGCTATAAACTTGGCATAGTTGGTACACAGAAAAGAGAACAGATACGATAATCCTGCGGTGCTCCTTCAGAAGAAGGGGTTTCTATCACCCACATGGCTCCAGACTGAGGGCAAGCTGGCCTCCCCGGCCTCGAGCAGAGCATGCACTCTGGTGTTTGTCCAGATGACCTCTACTACAAAGTGACCCTGCCATTTTCTCTCCCAGCAGCTGCCAGGCAGCTCCTGGGCAGCCTTTTTGGGGACAAAGATGAGGAGCTGCAAAGCAGCACCATGCAGGTACGAGGGAGAAGCAGTCAATCCCTCGTGAATGAAGCTCCAGGGACAGTGTGCTCTGTCCTCGGCAGACCCCTCCCAAGGGCGCCAGGGAAGTCTGGCATCATTCACCTTCAGGAAAGGAAGCAGAGGCCATCCAAGGAGCTCCTTGCTTCTCATTGGCCCAGAGCTCTACCTGTAAGATTGTTTCCTGACAGGAAGTTCGGTTGTCCAGGCACTCAATCTCCATGGCAACCCTTGCTTTTGAGACACTGAATGGAAACTGCTGGTGTGGAGAGGCCAGTAGCAGAATACTGATTTACCTGGGTGTCTATAACAACGGCTGCATCTCAATACCTTTCCAGATACCCAAAGAGCTAAAAATATACCTCACTCTCTCTAGGGCTCCCCAGCCAGGCTAAGCATCTTCAAGTACCTCTCTGCTGACTTTGGCCTGCTAATATTAGTGTCTTCAACTACTTGGGCTTAGGGACGTGGAGTAGAGCAGGATCTATAGGGATCAGGTCTCAAGGGGCACACTGGGAAGAAGAGGTGGAGGGTGAAGACCGCCTAAGAGGAAACAGTGGGGCGGGGGTGGAGGAAGGCAGCAGGAAGCGTGCAAGTCCTCTCTCCTTGCAGAGGCCCAGGGATCTTGTTGGCTCATTGTGAACCATCTGGACATTTGTTTGTTTATTTATTCCACAAACATGCATTCAGCCTACTCTGGCCAGGCTCTATGCCAGGCACTGGGATTTTATGTGTGCAAATAACATGTATGTTCCCTGCTATAGAGCTTGCAGTAGATTTGAACCATTCAGGATTATTCCCAAAAGCCTAGAAATAGCCTGTGTATACCTGGACATCCTCTCTTCAAAAGTAATGAGTTCCTTCAACTTGCAGATCTCATTACTTACAACTGTGGCCCCATTTCCAGGACCCAGTAGGGCGCTAGCTACTATGGGGCTGAATGGAACAGGTTGGATGGGGTGGCAGACGGCTGTGGCCTGATCTATCAAATGCCACAGCTTCCCATGGGTCTCCCAGAGGCTCCGGCTGGCTCTGGAATGTGCGTGCCCAAGCTGTGAGGTACTGCGCTGAGGACAGATGAGGTGACCACTCCACTGGCACCTGCTAAGGGGGCTCAGTTTAAAGTGACAGGCTGAATTAATTCCTGGTCTCCTTGGCAGGCTCTACAGACAGCCCTCCTCCCGCCCATCTCCTTCTTCCCGTAATCGCTGCACATGTCATTCAATTAATTCTGCCTTTCCCAGAGAAGAAGACCGCACAGAGCACAGAGCAGGCCACCCCTGCCAGGGCTGCTCTGGAAAGGCAGGTGTCACTCACTTGGCTCCCACGGCCGCTCCAGCCCTGGCCTCCTCCACAGGCAGATAAGACTCAGATGGAACAGGGCACATGACCGTGACTGTTCTTGGGGAAGCAGCAGGGGTAGGCAGGTACCTGAGGTGCAAATGATGCACAAGCTGATGTGAGAACCTCACCATGGCTGCAGTGGGCGAGATCCCAGGGCTGGTTGGCTGGCTCAGGGCAGCCAAGGGCCGGCTTTCTGGATGGGCCCCCAGTCATTCTGGCTCTGAATAGATGGCTCCATGCAAACTTGTCTTCCTTTCTGACCAGACAGCTCCACCGATGCCTGCAGGGACATCAGGCTCAGAGCTGCTTCTGGCTGCCTCTAGAACCCTGAGGGCACACCAGCAGCCCTCTTTCCTGATGCCATGTTTCCTCCATCCTACGAGGCAGGAGTAGGTCTCTGGTGAGGTGTTTCCCCCTCCTTCTGCACATGCCAGGTCACTCCTCTGCCACGAGCTCTACCGCCAGCCCTTTCCTTCTGAGGAAGGAATTTGGGGCTACTTGGGTCTTCATCGGTAACTGATCACCTGCCTCCCCTGGTGGCTTCCTGCTGGGTGTGGGACAGGGGAGGAACCTACTTTATAGACCCCAGAAATAGCATGAGTCCTTTAGGGACACTGGTACAGCCCTCACCAGCCTTCTGCCTGGCCAGGTGAGAGACTGTTTCAGGGCGTCACTTGAGATGCCTCTTACCACCCCTCCCTCTGACCTGAGATTCCCTCAAAGCCTGTCTGATGATGCTTCCCAGAGCCCAGTGGACCCTCTTCACATCTCTGTAGAGGAAGAAATAGCAGAGAACAACAGCCAAATGGCCCTGCTCCGGGAGACAGTTGTACATCTGTGGCTTGTGCAGAGAAAGAGCTGCTGGTCCAGGGTCAGAAACTAGGACCCAGTCCTGTCCTTCCCCTAGGCAGCTAGTGACCTTAGCTAGGGCACTAGACCCTCAGGACTGTCTTGCCTCACAAGGGTCTCAGGGAGATCCATCCGGGACAATGCACATTCCAGGCTCTGAACAATAGCAGGGGACTGTGTGGAATGTCCTCACCTACCTTGTGGTTGGCACAGAGCTAGGCGCTATGATAGATATGAAAATGGTGGCCTCCACCCTCCAGAACCCTGTGTACACCCCAAGGCTGTAAGCAGGGTGACAGCTGCCACCATTTGTTCTTGTTTTTTAGGGAAAACAGAGGGGCAGGACCGAGGGGCACACATGTGGGACCAAAGGGCACATGGAGAAACTGACAAAGAGCCATTGGGATAGTGAACACTACTGGCACTGGGGAACAACAGGAGGGTGGAGCTCCGACCCGCCCAGTGTCAGTGTCTCCATGGT
>NW_004524660.1:1410580-1416278 GCF_000260255.1 Octodon degus
TGGGGCTGGGTGGTGGCTGGAGGGGACCCAGGGAGCAAAGGACTAGCAGTCCGTTCACTATGGGGTGACAATGACAGCCCGCCCAGCAGGGGGTGGGGAGGTGAGGTGCTTAAGACCACTGGGCTCTGGGCTCCACTAGAGGCCTGTCACTCACTCAGCACTTGCTGCAGGCGATTGTAATCAGCCTGGATCTTAATTTCTTCACCACTAAGAGTTTGCTACCAATACCTGCTCTGAGCATCGTTTAGACCCAGGCCAAGGTTCTATGCTCATTGGCTACCTGAGCCAGCAAGTTCACTGCCCTGAGTCTCAGGTTTCTCGCCTTTAGTGTGCTGATGGCTCCTCTTCCTGAGGCGGGGCTAGAATTAAAGGAGATCTACCAGGTATTTGGCATATGGCGACTGCTCTGTGAATGTGATGACGTACCATTCTGCTCCAGGAAGGAAGGGCACTGGGAAGATTTCTGTGCGGAGTGGGAGGGTTTGAACTTGGCAATCACTGTCTCCTTGTGACCAAGGTGAGCACTTCCAAGTGCTTCCACCAGCGAAGTCCTGCCTGTGCCCAAAGGGACAGTCCAGTGGTGAGCAAAGCCTCCCTCCACTCTCCTCCCAGGGTGGAGCCAACAGATTCACCAGGCCCAACCACAGCTTTCATCTCCCGAAACCCAAATGACCAACTGAGTAGCCTTGACCAAGGGAGGGAGGGAATTTATGTAGGGCTCCCCCTGGTGGGCAGGCACGCATTGTGAGCCTCATTTCTTTGGTGGAAGGGAAAAGAAGCAATTTTAGTGGATTTATGTTCTTGAGTCACAGAACCTGGACCTCCTTTACCAGCCATGAAGCCTCTGAGCTTCAGCAGCTACCCTGCCAATGCCTGGCAAGGTAAATGCACTGGGCTTCTGGCCCCAGGGCTCTGGGGACCTCTATTAAGAGTGGGGGTGGAGAGGGCCAGCCAGATAGCTCAGCGGATTAAGTGCCTGCTTAGGCAGGCACCGGGAGTGGGGTTCAATATCTGGCACCACATGCCACACGGGCACAGTCCCCAGGCATGTTGAACTGGCCACCGGCCACTGGTCACTGAGTCCCAGCATGGTGGTGCATGCCTGTGATCCCAGAGCTGGGGAGGCTGAAAGCAGGAGGCTCACTCTGAGTCTGAGCTGCATGGTGAGACCCTCTACCAAATACTAAAAAAAAAAAAAAAAGAGTGGGGATGGGATGCAATGGACTACACAGGCCTGGGGTGACACGGACGGAGTCTGCCCTGCCCCAGATCCACCTCCGGCCAGTCCTCAGAGAAGCCAGCTGGAGCAGCCAGAACACTCAGACTTGCTCTGAGTCTATCTGACTTGGAACCACTACATGCAGGCAGCCTGACTACACAGCGAGACCCAAACAAACAAAACATCATGAACAACCAGCTCACTTAAGTGCGTCCTTCTCTCTTGAACAAATAACCCCCAATTCTTGCCCTCTAAGCAAATTCTGATACGGTCTCTTCCGCAGTTCATTTTCTTGGCCCCTCAAGCGTGAAGCCCTCTACCTGCTCTCTTGGCAGAGCGGGTCTACTGTGCAGGGGTGGGAACCATCTCATGGTCCCTCACGCGGAGATCCTGCAGTGCCCGAGACCAGTGGCCCCTGCTCCAGGCACTCCCTGCTGCCCTCTGCGTAGGAGCAGTGCCACACGAGCTACCCAGCCCCTGCCCTCTGTACACCTGCCCTGGGCCCCACCCCATCTGCCTCCTGTCAGCTTCCAGTGCTGACGTCAGAGGCAGGCGTCAGCTGAGCCTGCAGAAGTGAGGCCAGGCCTTCCTGGCAGCCCAGGGGCTTTGCTTCGGGCGGGAGCAGCCGCCTGCTTTCCCACCTGGTGCCTTGGATGAGCCTCCCCCTTGTCACTCCTCTTCTCCTCCCACCGAAGCTGGGGCCTCCTCTAGGCCACAGGCAGGACCTTTCCTGCTGTGCTCTTGCCATCAATCCGTTTTCCCTCTGGACAGGAAGTAGTACCTACGTTGCAAGTACCCCTTCCCACCCTCGGGCCAACCAACCACATGAGCATATTTCTGAGAGGATAATTCTGTCTCTTTCTGAGGAGTTTCCTTCCACAAATGGCTCAGGCTTGCGCACTGATGCTGAATTTGGCACACAAATTATTCTAAGCAACTCAACCGCCTGGTCTCACACAAATCGTGAGGTAGGGGAGGATAATTCTGCATTTATCTTTCTTTGTTCCTGCCTTCCCTCCCGTCATCGGTTGAATGGTTCATTCACTGATTCATTAATTCTTCCTCTTACAGAGCCTCAAGCATCAGCGGGTGTGAGCAGCGCAGGGACGTGGTGGGACGGTGCCCCAGGGGAGCTGTGGCCAGGAGGGAGTTAGACAGCAAATAGCTTGGCATAAGCAAGGGTGTCCAGGGCGAAGGGGATGGGGAAGCCTCCTGGGGGTGCTGTGGAGATGGGGCGTGGGGTGGTGGTGGTGGCTGCCCTGCCATATGGAGAATGAAAGGGAGTTGCTGGGGCTGGTGAGATAGCGCAGCAGTCTAAAGCACATGCTCAGGCAAGCTTAGGCGGGTGCCAGGGACCAGAGTTCAGACCCCAGCACCACACCCTCGGGGTGGGCTGAGCCAGTCAAAAAAGAGAAAGGGAGTTGTGTGTGGGAACCATCTGGAAGACAGCAGCTTGTGTTTGGCAGGAGGAAAGAGGGAGTGAAGAGTAATGACCCCTTCCTGTTAGCAACTAATTCCTGCTAAGGTGTGAATTGTTCACTGAGGAAAGTGTTAGTTACCGATAGCTTCAAGGCCCTCCTGGAGGACTACGAGTTTTCATTGTCTGCTGCCTATGGCCTTGGGTTCCACGTTGGCTGCCTCCCAGCATCTGCTTCATTTGCAGAAACTTCCTTCACTTTTTAGCCAGACATGGTGGTGTATGCCTGTAATCTCAGAACTCTAGGAGGCTGAGGCAGCCTCTGAATTCAAGCCTTGGAAATTTAGTTAGACCCTATATTAAAAAATCTTTTTTTTTTTTTTTGCAGAACTGGGGATTGAACTCAGATTCTTGTGCTCAAGGGCACATTATGAAACGAAGGGTGGAGCTTGCAGTGCACACATTACATGAGAGATAACTCACACAAGTTGCTTTTACCTCAGAAACTTAGACACAAGATTATTATATGACTATCAATTCCATGTCTGGGTATATAGCCCAGAAGACAGAAAACAAGGATTCAACCAGGTATTTGTACCGCATATGTTTTGGTTTGTGTCTAGGTGTCCCCCAAAAGCCTCCTGCAGTCATGTGGTGGCTTCTGGAGTTTGTGGTTGATTATTGTGGGTGTGGATGCTGCACCTGCCCTGGGGCAGGTAATTTGCATTACAGTATAAGGAGGGAGAGGCCAGCTCGCTGCGGAGCTGCTGTATATTTCACTACAATTTTTAAAGAAGAAATGTTGTTTTTACTTTCCCGTCAGAAGCAAAGCCTCTACCAACTTCAAAAAAAATTTTTTAGGAATGTGGACAAGGGCAGAGTGTCCGTGACGCTTCTGAAAGGCGACCAGCCCTGAGCTTGATGCTTCAGCAGCAGCCATGCCTGCTCAGAGTCCCAGAGCGAGGACTGATGAAGCAGGGTTGTGTCCAGGCCAATGAGTTTATCTAACAGGCTCGCTGGGAGGGAGCTGGCTCCGGAGCTGGAGCTCGGCAGAAAGGGGAAGCAGGTTAGCATCCCCTGCACAGCAGACAAGCCAGGAGCCATGCATGCAAATAAGCAGCCTCCATCACAGTCAGCTTCTGCCCTCAGTTGCCAGCCAGCCCCTGCCCCCACTGTGGACAAAGCCAGGCGGGCAAAGGGGAAGGGGCATAGTTTTACAGTTATTAGTCAGGCCTATCAGCCTAGAGTGATTTCTCCAGGGCCCTCAGAAAACTTGGCTCTTAAGGCCAGCACTGCTTTGGCCTATGACAGCGGCAATGCCTCTGGGTCCAGCCCTTGAGTAATCAGGCTTGTCTGGCAGAAGAGTCACAGTGCTGAAGCCAAGAGATCAAGTTATGAGGCAAGAAGGGCTAGAACGGCATCTGGGCCCTCACCTTGGAAGGGTCCTGCTTTGGCCAGCATTCCCTTGAAATCGTACCCCTCAAGTACTAGGAAGGACCCAAAGAGGCCGGGCTTCGGAAAAGAGGATCTCACACTTCCTATATCTCCCCTGCCTCCCGGGCTTGCAGCTGTCAGGAATCCCACTGCGAAATACGAAATACGAAATACGAAATACGGTTGGCAGCACAAACTGAAAGCTCCAGTTGCAAACAAGTGCTCTGTGTCACTTAAGCATTGATGGAGTCCCTACTCAGTAGCAGGAATGTTAAAATTCAGTCTTTGCTCTCAGCTGGATAGGAGACAGAGATCTGTCAAAGTAAAATTTCCACAAAGTTAAAACCACAAATCCCATAAATATGGAATGAACATGGGTCAAATGTTTTGTAGAACTTATTCACAAGGAAGCCAAGTTGGTTCAATGAATACTTGAGAAATTAGCATTTAAAAGAAAGATATGCCAAGCCAGGCATGGTGGTGCACAAACCTATAATTCCTAAACTTGGGAGGCTGAGACAGGAGGATTGCCAAGAATTTGGAGTCAGCCTGAGCTACAGAGCAATTTGAGGCCAGCCTGAACTCAAGAACTTGTCTCAAGAAACCAAAAATAAAACAAGATAAAGACATAACCAAAACTGTTTTTTAAAGTCAAAGACAAATTTGGCTATTGTCCCACAGGACAATAAAACAAGGTTACCTTTCCTTCTGAACAGAAATCACTGGAACCCTACCAGACTCCACCCCCAACATGTCCAAGTTAACATATAGATTCATAGTTTGAACCCTTAGTTCAAACTGATAATAATGAAACCTTTAGTTCAAACTCATAATAAATGAAAAAGTCAATATTTTCTGCTAGAGTGGCACTTTCCAGTAGATGTATAATTTCAGTCCTATGTATATTTTAAATATTCCTAGTAGCCACATAAAAATCAAAATCAGGGGCTGGGGAGATAGCTCAGCGGTCTAAGGACCTGGGTGCAATCCTGGTACTGCATGCCATGCCGGCCCTGGAACCGGATGTGGTGGCGCATGCCTGTAATTCCAGTGCTGGGGAGGCTGAGGCAGGAGAATCACTATGAGTCCAAGCTGTTCAGTGAGACCCTGTACCAAATAAATAAAAGATTAAAAAAATTGAAAAGCAAAAACAAACAGGTGTAATTAGTTTTAGTATTTTATTTTTTAACAGAACCAGTCCAAACTATTGTCATTTTGACCTGCGGCAGTAGCCACACCGCCGGTGTTCACCAGCTTTCCCCGGACTGTCCAGTTCTAAAGAATTGATCTCTTTGGGAATCTGTTAAGCACAGCTTCTGTGTGACTCTGAAGGAACGTACTGCTCTCCATTTGAATCACTCTTCTGGACATAGCTCTATAGAACCTTGTGACCTCGTTGGCCAGTGCTACAGGAAGACCCTTCAAATAGTTTGTGAAAGAGAGTTCAGCAAACTTCCGGTGCAGCACATGATCATGTGGAGGTATCCAGGGCTGTGGCAGAGGGGGATCAGTAAAGATTCCACAGGGCTTAAGAATTTTCAAGGTGAAGAGAGAGGGAGGGGGGCTGGTGAGATGGCTCAGTGGTCTAAAGCACCTACTTAGAACAAGCTCAGCAAAGCACAAGGACC
>NW_004524660.1:1416433-1452116 GCF_000260255.1 Octodon degus
AGAGAGAGAGAGAGAGAGAGAGAGAGAGAGAGAGAGAGAGAGAGAGAGAGGGAGGGGACACTGCGAGTGAAGGGAAAGTGGGATCCAGAGCAGGGCCATGCAGAAGCTCCAAGAACACTGGTGTATGCATGTGGCTGGAGAGCAGGGTGTGTGGTGAGCGGGGGAGGGGCTGCTGAAGGCTGGGACAGCTGCACCCAAAGGTCAGGGGTCTCAATGGCCACAGCGAGGGGCCTCATCCACATCCAGAAAATCAGGGGCATGAGCAGAGCTGTCCTGTACCAAGCTCCGTCAAGGTGTTGTCAGCCACAGGACACCCCAATTGTGAACAAGTGTCAGAGCTGGTAGCTCAACATGTTTTCTAAGCATCAACTGCCCAAACCCAGGGCGGAGGAAACATTGGTAGACACAAGGTGGCTGCTGAGGTCAGGACAGAGTGAGTTGCCTTCTGGTCCCAGGGGAGGCTGGAAGAGGATTTGTGTGCACTGGTGACTTCGAAGCTGGTACTCTGGCAGCCCCTATGGCTGGGTTCATGTGAGTTAGGAGAATCCCAGCCTTGCGTTAACTCAGCCTCTGGCAAGTGCAGCAGGAGAGGGCATGGGCTGGGCTGTTATTAATCCTCATTCTTTGGAAGGAGGTAAGAGTCACCTTTGATTTCTCTTGCCCTTTACATCTGAGAAGCCCAGCATCCTTTATAGCATTCCCTAGGATGTCGGTCTCTGACTCCTCATGAGAGACAGGTCAAACAAGGGCAGGGAAGGCTGAAACAGGCCCACGGAGTACAAAGAACCAGCAACTCTAGGTTCTCGGAAATATACCTCTAAATCCCTACCCCGTCAATGTCAAAAAGAAGAAATGGACTTTTTTTTTTTTTTTTTAACTTGCAATTCTACCTGAAACAAAATACATTCAGAGAACAAGCTTCCTCAGCTGAGGGCCTGTGGCTGCTGAGCGGCAGAGTGCAGGAGTCTGAGCAGTCCAGCAGCTTCCCTCCGTGCTGTGTGCCCGTGTGAGCCTGGGGGAAGGGCTGAGGGCCATAGCTCAGCTTCTCTAGGGCTGACGTGTTTCTGAGTGGCCAGTGTAGGCCACAGCCGCGAGGGTCCTAGTTCTCCCTTGCTGTGCAGTCAGTACAGGAAGAGCTAACCGTCCAGTCAAAACAGAAAAGTCCTGATCTAATCTCCTCGGAGATGGACTTGCCCGACTTCTACTCCCCCACTTTTTGCCATGCGTTGATCACCAGTGGGCTGCCTGCGAATGCTTTCTGATCCAGGGGTGGGTGTGGAGTGTGGTGGAGGGAAAACCACAACACAGAGCAGCAGATGCCCACACCGGAGCCCAGGGAGTGGATCCAGGCCCACCAGCTCCTGGGCCCACGTGCGGAAATGAGCACCACAGACTCCATGTACATTCTTCTGGTTTTTTGTTTGGGGAACTATGGGGGTTGAACTTAGGGCCTTTGTACCTCATCCTTTTTACTTTTTTTTTTGTACTGAGGATTGAACTCAGGACCTTGCTCTTACCAGGCAGGCACTTACGCTGCTTTTTATTTTGAGATAGGATCTCATTAAATTGCCATGTTGTCCAGGTTGGGCTTGAACTTTAACTTTTTAAGTTTATTTGTACATGTTTGCTGTTCGCACCGTTTACAGTCCTCTTGCAGGACAATGACCTGTCCATATCACAGTCTGTGCTTGTCACCTCCTTCCCCTTCATCCTCCTTTCTGCTCCCCCTCGGCTCCTTTATCGCCTTTCCTGTGTTTGTTGGCATTACATGTGTTTATGTTGCCTGGAGCTCCAGGATCCTGCGCAAGGCACATCCTTCTTTCTCTCGTTTCCCCTCCCCTCACTCTTCTCCTTTTTCCCTTGGACACTTCTCTCCTGGAGGAGATCTACCCCCTTGGCCCTTTCTACCCATCCTTTATCATTTTTTTTGTTGGTACTTTGCCTCATTCAAATGAGGGATACCATATGGTATTTAAGCTTGTATGTCTGATTTATTTCACTCAACACTGTATTTCCCAAGTGCATGTATTTTCCTACAAATATCTCAAATTTGTCATTCTAGAACTTTCTATCCTCCTACTTCAGCTTCCCAGAGTGCCCCACAACACCTGTCAATGTTCAATGTTATGTTAAAGCCCCAATGTGATTTCCAGCTGTGCTCCAAATAACAAAGACAGCTTTGGTTGATCCCCTGCCGTGTACCCTGCTAGCACCAACTGAGATCCTCTGGTCACTCCGCTTTCTGTCTTCCCTCCGCTGTCAGACCTAGCCCTCTCGTCAGGGTCCAGCTGAAGATGGCTGTGCTCTTTCCCACCCACTTAGGTTTTCTTAATGGTTCTCTAGTGGAGGTGACTAATTATGTTGGGAAGTGGCCCTAAAGTTCACCCAGACAGGCAGGGAGGGAGGGAGTGAGGACAGGAAGTCTTATGAAGTGTCACTTTCTGAGCTCAGTATTAGGGACCTAGGGTCTCACTAGGAGTCTGTGAAAACCTCCCCAATTGGCAGTATTACCTCTAACCTGACAGGTATGGAACTGTAGCTCAGATTAAGCAAGTTAGCAAAGATTGGACAGTCAGGGTTGGAAGCCAGGCTAGTGTTCAAAGTCCACTTTCTGTCTGGATTCAGTCCCCAGAAGAGCCCACATGAACGACAGAAATCAGTGATAGGGCAAAGGCCTCAGAGTAAGGATTTATCAGATGGACTAAAAAGCAGGCCCTCAGGGCCAACTGGTTCCAGTTGTCTTCACAGCTGTCCAGGCCCAGAGTCTAGCTTCTAGACTGACAGTTCTTCACAGTGCAGAAAGAAGCTTCCCTCATGGGAGCTCTGGGTCCTTTTTCTGGAAAATTCCCTTGCATGCACATAGACCTTGGTGGTGAATTAGGAATTGCATGTGCTTGGAGAGTGAGCAAATTCCCTCTGAAGCCCAGGAGTTTCCATGGGGGCCTAGGCAGACAAAGAGGAAGCTGGAGGCTGGGCAAGGAAGAATTGGAGCGCTGGTGGTGGGGAGAAAGAGCCAAGAAGGGGTGTCCTGAGGACAGGAGGGAGCCTGGGCTCCCCCAAGGCAGCGCTTGCTGGTGCCATGTGAGGTCATCCGAAGATACGGGGCTGCTTGGGGCTGAGGCAGGGCTCAGATCATCCCAGAATTTGCCCTAACAAGGGAGGTGGTACTCCGTGTCATGGCTCAGATTCCTAAGTCTCCATTTAGAAAATGAATTACAATCTCTTCTACTGGAGCTAGCAGCACCCACAGCGAGAATAAATCCGAGTGGTCTTGGACTTCCACTGCCAAGGACAGGGTGGCGTCAGACTCACCCAGCCACAAGTCAGCTTGTTAAAAATAGTGATTAAGAGGACAAAACATCCCCAGAAAAAGAGCCCAACTAATCTCTGCTGGCCTGGAACAGACACCTCGCGCCATGACCTACCTCTGAGGTGAGACGGCCCATGTCTTCCTTGAATTCTTATCCTTGTTCCTTTCGTTCACGGCTTGCTCAGCAGACACTCAAGCAGGGCGTGTGGCATCTGCCCAGCCATTCTATTTCCAGCCTGTTCAGTTCATCTCGGGCCCATGGCTTTGGTCCTGGGGGCGGGCCTCTCCTCCCCCTCCCCTCGCTGTCTTCCTCTTTCTACTCCTTCACTCTCCCTCTCCCCTTATTATTTTCTCCTCCTTCGCCTCCTTTTCTAGTTCTTTCTAGAGACTGCTGCCATGTTAGTCCGCTTTCTGCTACCTGAGATAATCAATGTAAAAGAGAAAAGGTCTGTTTGGGGCTACAGCTTCAAAGGCATCCATCCATGTCCCTTGGCCCTGTCCCTTTGGGTGTGGGGTATGGGTGGCACAGTGTAGTAGTGCAAGGAGGGGACAAACTCCCTTCATGTAGGCCTGGTGGCAAGGATGGAAAGGCAGGGCCCTAAAGCCCTAGCTTCCTTCTCCTGAGTCCGGCCTCTTCTCAGAGGTGTCCTGGGCTGAGGACCAATCCTCAGCACACAGGCTTCGAGAGACAACTAAGAGTCCAGCTGTAACACCTGCTTCCCCTCAGTCCTCTGGCTGTGCTTCTCTTACTTCGCTGCCTTCTTGAAGTTCCAATTCCTGGGGCCCACAGGAAGGTGACAGTCACTGAGCACAGTTCAGCCACCTGGGGCTGGGGAGCTTTCACATACTCCACGTCTGTCTCCTCTCAGCAGGCTCTGCAGGAGATGTATGATTCCCCCTCCCCACTCCCCAGAGGAGTGACAACGCCTGAACAAGTTTAGTTCACCAGCAGCAACGCTCATGGCAGCCAGAATTAGCTGATCGCAGACAGTGAGATGAAGATGGCCATGGCGCTCGTGCTGAGGGTCCACCCGTGGCTGTGTCTGCCCATAAAGCCAGAGGCAGATGCACAGGCCAGAGCCAGCCTAAGAGGTTCAGGTCCAAATGAGAGGGAAAAATGTACCCGCAGTGAGGCAGGAGCCTTTGCCTCCTGGGCTTGCCCAGAGGGCTCAGGCCAACGTTCTGCCCTGTGGCAATGCTCAAAGGCAGTGCTGTGCCTTCCAGAGGCAAAGGCTCCAGAGTTGGGGAGCCCCTCCCCCACTTTCTCATCTGATCGCTGTACCTCTTGGCTGAGGTCACTTCACAGATGAGGGGCCTGAAGCCAAGTCATATCACAGGCCTGCCTTGGACCAATGAACACAGCACCTGCCAGTCTCCCTGTCCATGGACGACTTCTGCAACTAGAAATTTTGTCCAAGAGCACAACTGAGCCCCGAACTAGTACCCTGGAGAGCTGCGGGGGGCATGTGACCCAGAACACTTGTCATGAAGGCTGAGAAGGAAAAGGATAAGGAAAGATAGGACTCGGGCCATAAGCGCCTGGCTGTTCCAAGAGGACCGAGCCAGCTTGGAGCTACTGAGAGCAGGAAGGAAAGGCTGTTGGAGGCCTGGGGAGCAGCGCAGGTAGAGGGTTATCAATGGGCACCCTGATGGGCATGTAGACTGGGCTGGCACCTGGTGGGGAGTGGTAGGAGCACCACATCCCACGGAACGTTCTGGACAAATCCTGAGACCCAGACATATGCTGGAGCGACAGCTGTGAGGTAGACAGAAGCCAGCAGTGCACAGCTAGCCCATTCGCGGCACTTGCTTTTTTTGCTGTTCAGCTCTAGAACTCTTGAGCAGGGGCCGGAGATCAAAATGTCTGCAAGGAAAGCATCAATAGGTGAGGGGACAAGAAACAGGTTATCCCATGATGAGCACACAAGGTGCTGTGCTTACACACGGTCTACCTGGGAGAACCCAGGAAGGCTTCCCAGAGGTGACAGTGGAGTGGGTCTTGAGGGATGAGGAGGGCTGGCAGGCAGAAGGCTGGGTTCTAGAGCATGGTAGGGTGCAGAAAGGAGACTCATGGCCTCTAGACACACGGAACTCTTCCTGTTGCATAGCACTTCTGATTTTCTTTCTTTCTCTCTTTCTCTCTTTCTTTCCTTCTTTCTTTCTCCTTTTCTTTCTTTTCTTGCTTCTTCCCCCCCCCTTCCTGTTTTCTCTCTTTTTTGATTAATTAGAGCCCAGTCAGAATTCCTTGTAATGCCCCACAAAAAGAAGGTCCTGTTCTCTTCTCCTCTGGATTTAAAATTAAGAAAAAAAAAAAGTGTTGCTTAGAGTTTCTTTGTACTCAATTTCCTATAACAGAGAATAAGGCTCTTACTCCATAATTTGAGAGGTCACAATCCTATCTCCTGAGAAACAAAGTAGTCATGGATTCCAATCATACTGGAATGCTGCTACATGGCTTCAGATACTTGCTTGTGAATCGATTATAAGATGAAGAAAAGGGAAGAACATAGAACCCTGGAAGTGTGTGTGTGCAGTATGGGGTGGGGACAGCGAGAGGGTGCTAATCAGTGACAGACTCCTGACCCAGTGAGAGAAACTCAGGAAAAAACTGTGAGTGCTAGAGACCTTCACTCCAGTTGTGTCCAGGAAAATCCAGCTTGCCACAATCCAGCACTGGGGTCCTGAGGGACAACAGTTGGTAACACTGGAGCCTTCACGCCTCCTCCTCTTCCTCCCCCTCCCCATCCTGCCCCAGGCTCTCTGGGAGATGGTTGCCAGCTTTAGTGGGATCCTAAGAGAAATGAGGTCCCTAATCAACTTGCCACAAGTACAAACAGTGCCCTCCCTGGGGAGGGGAGGCTCTGCTATGTGGGCCAGGTGAGGCTGGGAGTGGTCTGCCACTTCTGGTGCCCTGTGCTGTGGGCATGCTGTGTACCGCATGGCACAGACTGGCCATGCAGGCTGGGCAGCCAGCAGAACTAGAACAGATGAAGGGTCCCAGGAGCAGCTTCCCTGTGGAGGCAGGCAGAGGCACCGTTCTCCATGGTAACTGGGGAGCCGACACCCGAGGGAGGGCCACCATGGCAACAGCTCCAGAACAGCTCCTCTGGGCCTCCCAGCCTCCTGGGAATGGGCCTTGCTTCTCCTCAGAGCTGCTGACTGAGCCTGGGTCTTGGGGAGGAGGAGTCCGCTTAGAAGAGGGCTGAAGTAGTAGAGAGGTCTATCTTGTTGCTCAGCCTTGAATTCTTGATCCTGCTAGGGGATCGAAGTCCACTGGGGCAAGGCCTAAGTATGAGGGATGGAGGGCAGAGGTGAGAATGAACCCTCTAGGGATATGAGGAGTAGAGCTGTGCCCTGGGCTAAGGAATCCAGGCTGTGGTCCTTGTAGAGGTCTCCTGGGAGCAGTCATGCCTCTCAGTCCCGGGGGTTACCCCGTGGGGTCAGTGGGTTCTGAAGGAGTTTGTGTTCCACCCCAAGGCCTGCACAGCATAAGGGGGTTCCTACAGCAGGCAAGGACAGAAGGGTGCTGTGAGGGCCCTGGGGAGAGGCACACACTGGGTCAGGCACCTCTGCCTGAGGCTGTCATTGCCCTGGCCTCTCCTCTTTGACTTCTGCCAGCCTCTGTTCCACATCACCTCCTTCGTCCCCCTCTCCTCTTGCTCTTCCCTTCTTTTCTCTCTTTCTGCTGACTTCTTCCTTTTTCATCAGTCCTTTATTCACTTGAACATCTGACTGAGCATTTCTGATGCATGGAGCACAGGGCCAGGCCTGATGAGCCACCAGCACCTTCCATAGCGGGGGAGCTCGACAAGAACCAAAAGGAGGGGCTGGGGAGCTAGCTCAGTAGAATAAGTGCTTGTCTGGCAAGCACAAGGGCCTGAGTTCAATCCCCAGTTCTGGGGGCGGAGGGGAAGAACCAAAAGGACCCAGAAGAAATGAGGAGTAGAAGTTCTGAATAGAGGAAGAAGTCCTCTCTCTTCTCTCCCTCCCTTCCTCTCCTTCTCTCCCTCCTTTCCTCTCCCTCCTTCCCTTTCTCTCCCTCTCTTCCATCTCCCTCCTTCCCTTTCTCTCCCTCTCTTCCCTCTCCCTCCTTCCCTTTCTCTCCCTCTCTTCCTTCATCCCTCCTTTCCTCTCTCTCTCCCTTCCTCCCTCTCCCTTCCTCTCTCTTCTTTCCTCCCCTTCCTCTCCCTTCATCCCTCCTTTCCTCCCCTCCCTCCTTCCCTCTCCCTCCTTCCCTTTCTCTCTCTCTCCCTTCATCCTTTCTTTCCTCCCTCTCTCCCTCCTTCCCTTTTTCTCTCTCCCTTCCTCCCTCTCCCTTCCTCTCTCCTCTTTCCTCCCCCTTCCTCTCCCTTCATCCCTCCTTTCCTCCCTCTTTCCCTCCTTCCCTCTCCCTCCTTCCCTTTCTCTCTCTCTCCCTTCATCCCTTCTTTCCTCCCTCCCTCCTTCCCTCTCCCTCCTTCCCTTTTTCTCTCTCTCCCTTCATCCCTCTCCTCCCCCTTTCCCTTCTTCCCTCTCCCTTCCTCTCTTCCCCTTCCTCCCCCTTCCTCCTTCCTTTCCTCCCTCTCTCCCCTCCCTTTTTCCTTCCCCTCCCTCTCTCTCCCCACCCTCATTGCTCCTGTCTCTCTCTTTCTCTGCCCTCCTCATTATTCTGACAGTTTCTCAGACAAAAAATGCATAATGCAAAGAGATGAGCTCCCTTGCTCCCCAAGGATTCCCTGGAATGCCCTAGAAGTGTGGTGCACAAGCCAGCTGGAGGCAGCCAGAACGGAAAGGAAGAGAAAGGGCTCCACTCAAAAGCTCTCTGCCAGGCCCACCTCCTGCTCAGTTACTCATTCACAAAATAAGGACCTGCCCTAGGATGGCCTAGGCCCCAGCAACTCACAGGGAGGCAGCAGTAAACAAATACATAGATACACAAAGGGCCTAGAACGGTGAAGGAGGCCAACCAGGTGCAGGGATAGAAAAGAAGGCAGTTAGCAGGCCTGGCAGTGGTGAAGGGGACAGGACTCAAGAAAGTGACATTCAGAGCCATCAAAGGGTCAGAAGGCTGGGGTATAAGAACATGGTCCAGGTAGGGGAACAGCATGAGCAAGACTCCTGGAGAGAGACGGGCCTCTGTGAGAAGCCAAGGGGAAGGCTGCACGCCAGGGAAAGTGAGTCTGCAGAGGCTGGGAGGGGCCTGAGCCGCATCTGGGCCTTGCTGGCCTGAGGACTTTGGATTTTATTCGAAATGCACTGGGAATCCAGCCATGGAGGGTTTTAAGCAGGGGTAACATGATCGGCTCCATTTTAGGAAGCTGTTGGCTCAGGGACACGGGGTGGGGACTGGACCTGGGAGAGCAGCTAGGGCCCGTGCAGAAGCCAGGCAGGAGGCAAGGAGCAAGCCACACGGGTGGAGGGAGGAGGGCTGGCAGTGGAAACTGAAATGCATTTCAGAGACGGGAATGTAGAAGTTAACGGGCTGGAATGTGGGTGCAAAATAGGATTATATGTCTTCGCCTGTTCACCTGGCCTGTCTCCCCCATTCGACCCTAAGCCCCTCGAAGGCAGGGGTCGTGTCAGCCCTGTTCACTGTTGTTTGCCCAGGAAGAGCATAGGTGTGAAATACAGATTTTATTCAAGATAACTGAGGGAGTAAAAAGAGCAAGAGGGTGGGATTAAGGACCCCCTGCCATTTCGGGCTCAGCCTTGGGGGCGTGCAACAATATTAGGCAAGGGGGAGATATCAAAGCCCAGGGTGAGGGCACTGGGGAAGGTGCTGTGGCGGGGCCCAGTGGGTGGAGTCTGAGCTGGGAGAACCTGCGCTGCCGCCACCGCCGCAAGAGCAGGCCGGCTGCCTGCTCGCCATCCAGCGCAAAGCTCAGCGCCTGGGATAGAGGGCGCACCTGGGATAGAGGGCGCTCGGCGGGCGTCCGTCCGGGTGCACGAGTGAGCGCACTCGAAAGCATTCCTGAAATGGAACTGGAATTACGGATGCCACCAAAGAGAGTGGACAAGGGCAGCTTGGAAAGTGTGTAAAGAGAGTAAGGGCCTTCCACGCCCCACCCCAGCAAACGGGGGTGGCCTGTTTAGGAAGCAGGGACTCTTGCGCGGCCAAAGCAGGACGCTGCATTTCCAGCAGATGAGCACCAACTAACTCCTCAGAGGCTTGCTACGCACCACACTTCCAGGGATCCCGTGGGAAGCAGCCGAGTACCTGGGGTGCAGGTGCCATTGAGGTCACTGGGAGCCTGCCAGGACCCTGGAAACCCTCACGAATGATAAATTCTGTCCCCAGCCTGCATGTGACCAGAGCCCCAGGGGACTGAGCTGGCTCATGCGCCACCTGTGGGGTGGGACCACTGCAAACTCGAAGGCTTGGAGCTAGTAGAGGGTGCTCCCTGCAGCAATGCCACCAGTCCTCCAGAGGACCGACAGTGGGTCACCTCACAGCCCAAACCCAGGAGCCATTAAGTCGTCACTGGTGCATTGCATGTCTCTCTGGCTGCCCTGACACCCCTGATGGGTGGGAAGGAGCAGAGTGCATCTAGCAGAGAATTCTCCTCCGGAGTGAAGGAATTTGGGGGGAAGTGACACAGGGAAAGGGGCTCACCTGCTCACCAGGCCTGGGTCCTGTCGCTGTCGCAGGCTGTGCAGCCCAGGCCCATCATCTTCCAGTTGGAGCGGTCTCCTAGCCACCTCCCATGTCCAGCAGAAAACTTTCCCACAGACCCTGGTGCAGAACACTGCTGCCCAGTGTCTCCCCAAACACTAGCGGGAGCAGGGCTTCCCTGGGTTTTCAGGGTGATCCATTCCTCTTGGGTAACTTTGTTAGAAATCTCCTTCTCCAAAGGCCCGGAGGACACACAACTAAGCGTTCACAGAAGCAGGGAGGGCGGGTTGCAGGAAGGGGGACAGAGACCTCTCTATCGATTTGGTACAGGATGTCCTGTAATACCTTACATTAAATTTGTACTAGCAAAGAAGGTGACAAAACCTGCCATGGAAGCCATCTCCCCATGGGCCCTTCAAGTACCCGAAGGGAGGGGTCAGCCCAGCTCCACATCAGGCATCCCCTCGGAGGTGTCAGTGGATAAAACTCAGTGGCACCATTCAGGGGAGGGGATGACCACTCCCTTAGCTGGATGCTACCCTCTACTAAGCAAGTCTGAGAGGACATCCCTTCCCCTTATGCATGTACACATGCCTGTTACAGGGCACACACAAACACATAGGAAAGACTTAAACCACTCACTTCCCAAGCCCTAGTTTTCTCATCCAAAGAAAAGGCAAATACCATGAAAAGCACAAATCTCTACATGGAAGGTCTTGTCCCTCCCCCAACCCCGTCCCCATTCAGTTTTAGACAGTGGGCGGGGCATCATGCTTTGGAGTCGGCTAGGGTGGGTCTGAAGCCCCACTTCGCTGCTCGGTGGCTGTGTGTCTTTGGAGAAGTAACCTGACATTGCTGTGCTGTGCTTTGCTCCCCTGCGGCACGAAGACAGTGATAACACCAACCTCCGAGTGCATTTTTATGAGCACTCAATGTATGGCCTACACTCTATGAATGTCGGCTGTTTGGAATTATCCCAACTTACTCCTTCATAAGATAAGTATGAAGATACAGCCCTCACTGAAATGAGGCTAACACATTGCACAGATTTTGCAAAGTGAGGGCATCAAACCAAATTTTGTGCTATTGGAGGGAGTTGCTCCACAGTCCTCTTCCCATATTCGCCTCAACAGGAGTAGAAGCGACTTGTACTTCCATGGTGAAGACAAGGAATGAAGGTGTAGGCGCTTACGTCACATCACAACTAGAAAATGACAGGCAGGCTTGAACTCAGGTCCACCGACTTCAAAAGCCCATCGGAAGCATTAGAGCTCCATGCTCCTTCCTAAGCCGCTCCCAGGTTGGGGCCTGCTCCAGTTGCGGGCCCATCAGAGGCCGAGCAGCTTCCTTGACAGCTCCAGCGACTACTTCTCTGGCCCAAGTCTGCCCCTCTCCTCCCGGGCTCCAAAGGTGTCATGGTGCATCCCAGCTACACTTTCTCAGGTCCCCCCCCAGGAACCCTCCTGGCATCAGGTCCCCCCAGGCTGTTTGGTGGGTTCTCATCTCCTCCTCATGAAATGGTTCCACACTGATCTACAGAAAAACAAAAACAAAACAGAAAACAGCTCTTCTGGATGCGGGCCTTGATGCGTAATATCATTACAGAGCCAGCAGCGCATCCCAACCCATTATCGCCTGGCCAAGCTTCTCCGAACAAGCCTGGCTGCAAATGGCTTTCTCCTGTCTGGGGGGGGGGGGGGGGCAAGCCCTATCTGCCCTCCACTGCTGGAGGAGAGATTTTATCTTTAATTGACAACTGGCTGCCTGCCACTGCCTTGCCTCCGCTGCTGGCCAGGCTCCGAGCCGATTCTCTCCGCTGCTTCAGGAACAGGCTTCCCCTGGCTTTTTCCTTCCCTCGGCCTCACCCTGCTGTTGGGTGCTACCCTGCACAGCTCCAAGTTGCTCTTGTCCTTCCTGGGTGTGACTGGATACACAGAATCCAGAGCTCTGCAGAGAAAAGTCTGAGAGCCGCAGGTCAAGGCCGAAGGGAACAGGAGCACTTCCTGTGCATCTACTCTGTGCCACATGTGGACACGTGGCACTCACCAGGCTGTGACGCTGCCTCTGGAACAGGTGCTGTCATCTTTACCATCTTACGGATGGGGAAACTGAGGTTTAAGGAGCTGCCTCCAAGTTACCTAGCTAGTAAGTAGCAGACCAAGACTGAACAGGGGCTGCTCATTTATGCCAAGAGGAAGTGAGGAGACAAGAGAAGGGAGAGACAAGCATGCACCCACTGGGGGCTGTGTAGTTCACAGTGTGATGCAAAATGAAAGTGTATGGCTCCTTGTTCAACAATTCCACAGTGGCAACACCACCTGAGTATCTCACCCTGGGCTGCAGACCATAACGCCAGCCTTGCGCTGACTCTTATATGGGTGAGAAGGACAGCGACAGTGTTGGGTATGGACAGCGTCTGACCACTGCAGACCCTCTGCTCATCCTGCCTGGGTCTGGGCGTGTTCATTTCCCCTCTCTTAAGTGGTCCCCAGTTGGCCTCAGTGCACCAGCCAGCCAGCCAGCCATGAATGGCATCCCCAGGGTCTTGTCCCACTTAGCTCTGGGGGAGCTGCAGGGAGGAGGGAGGCCCCCAGCACAAACCAGTGGGAATGCAACGGAGTTCCCTCAACAAAACACTGCTACTTTATGGGGGATCAGGTGGCAGTAGTGCGTGGGAGTCAGAGACCTCAGTTAGTCTGCTTAGTATGGCCTGGGGCAGATCCCTCTCTTCTGAACATTCACCTCTAACTGTAAAACCAGGGCCTGGCTGCACACAGGATTCCCGGTAGAGCGCAATTATGCATAGATGGGCTGCCTCGCTCAGGTGTTGGGAGTGGGAGCCAGGGAAGTCCCCACAGACCCAGAGCCAGAAAGAAGAGACGGAGGCAGATATAAAGGAGCAACAGGACACTTCGATGTCTTTATTGGGGCTCGAGCACAGCATGACAGTTGAAGGCATGCGGACAGGGTGTCAGGGCCTGGCCTAGGCATGCCTCAGACACACACACAAGGACAGCTTTAGAAAAGGACTGACCAACAGCAGGGAGGGGCCAGGAGGGAAGGGAGGGCCGAAGGAGGGGCAGAGGCCAAGGCTGAAGGGGTCACCTGGCCCCTGCTATTGCACGCGTCCTCTGGCCACTGGCCAGGAAGTACAGTATTGCACCTGGTCTCCTCTTGCCCAAGGCATCCCCTTCTCAGAACCCTGAGCCAGATGGGCAGACAGACCCCTTCCCTGCCCATCTGCCCAGCAGTGTCTTTGAAAACAAACAGATGAAGGAGACATAACAAAAAAAATTAAAAATGAAAACAATAAAACGCCCCCCTCTGTCAAGGACACGGAGCGCTGGGAGTAGAAGCGTCTGCAGAGGAGCCTCTGGAGTCCCCCACAACTGGGATGTGGGGTAGGAGGTAGAACCCCAACCTGGGGTGGGGTTGGGTTAGAGAAGCAGTGACCCTGGGGTGGGGGGGCCAGTGTGGCCTTCAACAGGCTGCTTTCTGACAGGAAAACATCCTGGAGGAGTAGCCAGGCACTTCCCAGGGGGACTTTTCCTGGGACACTCCACTTACTGTCAGAAGAAATAGGAATTTGTGAGGGGGAAGGAAACTCGGGGCGGATAGAGAGCTTGGGGAGACACAGCCTAACAAACACGAGAGACCACCAATAGCACGTGCACTACACACAAGGGTATAGCATGTATTAATATAGATACTATATGTGCATATATATCTCTTCCATGTACAATAGAACAAAACATCAGACCCGGATGGCTCTGGGCCCCGAGGGTCACATGGGAGGTTTTCCACCAGTCCTGTACAAACAAGGATATCAGGGTCTTTCTCAGCGAAAGATTCGTGCTTGGGTTCCAGAGTTTCCCTAAGCCTCTGGCTGTCTGTCTGCCTGTCTCTCTCACGTTGGTGCCGCTTTAAGAGAGGGTGAGGACTTCAGCCTGGGCATAGTTGGACGAGAGGGCGTCTTGGCAGATCTCTGTGTTTAAAGAACACAGGTGTGAGACACTGGGACGCACGCTTTCGGCTCAACATTGCCTTCTGGGGGGCAAGGAGTTCAGCAAAAGAAAGGGAGAAACAAAGAACAAGATGTTAGAAGGAGGCCGGCCACGGCCTCACAGGCTATGGGTTGAGGAGCAGGCCAGGAGCAGAGGTAGAAAGCACAGGGACCCCAGGGCTGAGGCCAGGAAGAGCGGGGGTGGGGAGGGAAGGGGTGAGCCCTTCATCACCCACCGGCCAGCCCAGCTCTGGGCCCTGGGACCTGAGTGCTGGGGCAGCTCATCCCCTTCCTGCCCCAGTGACCACAGCTCTAAGAGCTACTTTCAGGGCTCCAGTGCAGCGAGGGTCAGTGCTCTACAGCCTAGCAGGAGGGGGTGAGGAAAGTTCCCGATGCTCACTGTGGCTCAAAGACCTTCACCCAGCCACTACTGCCCAACTTGAGCGCTCCCCCCAAACCTCCATCTGGATTACCCTGGATCTGCACCACCCTGAACAGCATCCCAAAGCACTGGTAAAGAAGGTAGAAACTGTGGAGTGTGTCTTACCCAGCCCCATTCTCAATATGACAGAAAGAGACCCAGCAGATGGAGGGCTTGCAGCCTCAGGTAAGAGAAGAGGGTTGGCAAGCGACATTTTACTGAGATTCTACCCCTCAGAGAGCTTTCTTGGGCCCCTTATCTTCAACCTAGAACATCTGAGGCTTGGCACCTTCTCGCCCTGCTTCCCAGCAGCAGCGGGTCAGCCAGAAAGGCTGGCCAACAGTGCAGGGGGGAGCTTCAGCCTCTCCAGGGAGGTGCTGGGACAGCCCCTGTGGCTACCGGAGGGGACTGCAGACTTCAAGACTTCTGTCCTGGACCTTGCTCTGGGGGAAAGAGTGTGCTCAGTTTAGAGTGACAATTCCCATCTCCTTAAGACTGTGGGCCTCGGCTACCCTATAAATACTGCCCCTTGGCCTATAGTATTCTTGGAGGAAGTCCGAGAATCTAATTTTGAGGACAAGCAGAGGGAACGGTCATCTTCCTAAGGACTCCTGACACTGACCTGCCTGCATGATCTGAGCAACTCCCAGCCACTGGTTGTCCTTTGCTAGGAAGGAAGGAGTCCCTGGATTCTCTGTAGGCCCCGAGGGCCTAAGTCACACTGGTAGGAAGGCCTGAGATTCCTCAGGGTTTTGGCCAGGGTGACAGGGAACAGACAAGAGGCATTCTGGGAGGACAGAAGGGCCTCTGTGGATTTGTTTTTTTTTTTTCCAGTACTGGAGATTGAACTCAAGGCCTCCCACATGCTGTATTTCCAGCTGGGTTTTTTTTTTTAAATAAAATTTTTTTTTTTTTTTAATTTTAGGGAAGGGTCTACAGGGTGTTCAGGGTCTCACTACTAGATTGGACTCAGTGATTCTCTTGTTTACAGCCTCCCAAGTGCTGGGATTACAGGCGTGAATCACCACGCCTAGTCTCAATCACCACCTCAGTGTGCCCTGGGGGTGGGGCCAGCACGGCAGGCCCAGGGATTGAACCCCTGGCCCCTGTGCCAGGTGATTTAATCTGCTGAGCTATTTGGCTGGCCCTAGAACATCAACCCTTTCCTTTTTTTGTATGTGTGGGGACAGGGATCAAACTCAGGACCTTTAGCTTGCCAGGAAGAGACTTGTCCTACTAAGTTACCCGCCCAGTCCCTTCCAGCTCTTTATTTTTTAAGACATGGTCTTCCTAAGTCACCCAGGCTGGACTTGAACTTGTAATTCTCCTGCCTCAGCCTCCAAAGTAGCTAAGATTACAGATTTGTGCCACCATGCCTGGATTTAGGTGGCTTTTTCATTGGCTTCCGAGGTCTCTACTTCCTGGGGGCTCTTAAGAGAATCTTATTTTAAAACCTACTTTATTTGACCCAACAGGAATGGGAAAGGTATATTAGAGGGTGACACTGGCCAGAGTAGAGGAGGTCCTGCTCTCCCACGCACTCTGTGAAGGAGTGAGTCTCTTGTTTACAGCCTCCCAAGTGCTGGGATTATAGGCAAACACCACCACAGCCAGTCTCAATCACCACCCAGGTGACTGAGAGGTCCACAGGTGCCTCCTAGAGCCTAGGACTAGGCCCTCCACCTGCCCTCTAGGTCCTGTCTGCCACAGAGTTATCGTCACTTTTCCTCTGGGGGCACCTCATAACCACCTCTCCTGGAAGCTGGGAGACTGAGAATCACTCTCTGGCTAGTCCTGGTACAGACTGGAAGGTGAAGCTAAGAGCTCCTGTACAGGTTGTTCCCTGCTTTATGGGAAGAAGGTGAGGCCCAGCTGCAGAGAAAGGTTTCTAAAAACTGAAATACCAGGTGCAAGTTCAAGCCCAATCCAAGGCAAAGCAAATTACACTCCCAGAGTGTGGGTGGGAGAAAGCCTCTCCAGAAGGGATACCCAAGTCCTGGGGGTGGGATGGGGCAGTGGCACAGATAGGCCTGGAGTACATGCAGGCTCTGGAGTGCTGGGGCTCACCCCTTTCCAGGGTCCTGGGAAGGCCCAGAGGTCTTGAAGGGTAGCTAGGGGCAGGCCCACACACAGTGCTCCCACCCGCTGAGCCTTGTCCCTCCTCTATGAAGACAAGAGTTGGGCAGGATCATGGGAGCCCCCTCCCCCAGGCATGAGGGGCTCCAGCCTGGTACTTCTGCATCACATCGCCCAGGGACATCTGTGTCCCCCACAGGGGTGCCATGAGCACTCCCATCCTTGTAGGAGGGAAGAGGGGAGGAGGCGGTGGGTGCCGTGGAAACCTGGGCTCCTGACAAGCTGAGGGCTGCCACAGAAACATCCGCTTCGGCTCCCTGGACCACAGTGGCGAGTGAGTGGAGGATGTAGCTGTCCACACCTAGTTTGTTGTGTCCCCTGTTAGGCCCCACCCAGGATGTCCTATGCTGGGAGCCCTGTGGAGTGGGGCTGGACATGTGGTGGGGAAGCTGGGCTCTCGGGCTCTACTTCAAGGGCAGAGGGTGTTGGTGTCCTGACCCTCCCCACAGGCTGTCCCACCCACCACGTAACGGGGCCTGTCCCCTCTGGAGGGCAGCCTGGTCACTTCATTCTAAGAGGAAGTGACAGCAGGCCTCACACACCACAGCTGGGCTGGGGTATGCAGTGTGATAGCAGTGAGCAGGCCGTTCTGGCAAGGACATCCTGTGACTGCTGAGCTGATGCAGGCACTGGCATGGCTCTTTTTGTCCAGGCCACCTTCTGGGGTGGCCCCCAATTATGTAGTCTCCTGCCAGGTCTCTAAAAGCTGTCCTGTCATGCCTATCTCTCCTGCCCTGGAGAGAGTAGATAGGGACCCTCCTCCTTAGTCACTCCCGCTACAAAGTTGCATAATCTGACTCTAAAAATTGCCAGGCGTAGGGCTCTGCTGTCAGGTCTAATTCCCGTCAGGTGAAACAGGAAATGTCTCGGCTGAGCCCTGGCTCCTGGGTCTGGTGGAGAAGGACCTGCTCAGGGAGCCTTAGGGGGCAGATACAGGCAGATGTGGGCCTCGCTGAGAGCAGTGCCAGTAGGTGCGGGCAGGTGCTTCTGTCTCCTCACTTCCCCTCCACTGTCCCTGCGCAAGGTGCACCCCTGCTCAGCCAGTGACTCAGACCTGTTGTGCTCCCGGGCTTGTTAGGTAAATGAATACACTTAATTATAGAAATTAGATGAGTCTCCGGTTCTGGCAGGAATACGGGATGCAGAAGCTGGGTGGGAGTGGCAGGTGACTCAGAGGCCGGGCTGGAAGTCTGAGGGAGCTTGAGAGAGAGGCTCGCTATCTCGGAAGCAGAGGAAGCAGGGGAGAGAGATGCTGCAGTGCGGGCTGCAGATGGGAGGCTGGGCTCCACCGCTGGGTGCCACCCACTCAGAGAGAAGGGTCTCCTGCACCTTGGCAGCAGCCACCTATGGCCCCACCGAGCTGGAGGTGGCAAGTCTAGGCACTCCCACCTGCACCCCGGACTAGAGGTGGAAAACACCGGGGCCCTTCTCCCAGGCGGCACTGGCTGTGGGCACTGCTCTTTTGAGGAATCAAAAGCCCCTTATGCCAGCAGAGATTTCCCACATGACAACCTTATTCCTCACTGGTCTCATGTGCAAGGGAGAGACAGACAGACAGATAGGCTGTTTGGTTATCGGCTGAAGGCCGCTAGGAATGGAAATGCAGACATGCTCCTGGAACCAAGGCTCCCTGGCAAGGCGGCTGGTCCCAGGCCCAGGGTGAACCAGTCGTGGCCCACAGGACCCGAGGGCAGGCAGGGTGTGAGCATGCCAGCACCTATGGCTCAGGAGACAGCGAGGGGCAGTGGAGGGCTCAGGGCCCCGGAAGTAAGCCCTCCTCTCTGCACTCAGGTTCCAGAGCTGAAAGTCTCGAGGAGCACCTAGCCCAGGGCCCGGAATCCTCCTCCAGCTTCCCGCCTTTGTCCTCTCAGCCCCAGGAGGGACGAGGGCTGGGTGGTGGCTGATGTCCTCCTTGGGTGCATTCCTGTGCCCCAAGGAAAGTCAGGGGTGCAGCTAGGGAGCTGAGGGGCCGGGCGGGGGGCTGGTGAGGGGGTGAAAGGGGTGGGACAGCAGGAGCTTTCTTGGAGGATAGGGCGAGCTGTACCGCGACGCCAGTGGAGACAGCCCCAGACTGGTTCCAGCCGCTCCGGCTATGTTGTTTAGACTCCGGGACTTTGCACAGCCTTGGTGAAGAAAAGGCACATGGGTCAGAGGGGCACAGCTGCTCACTGGGTGGCTCCAAAGGCTCCATGCTCCAAGATGGCCCTGGGCTAGGGCAGATGTGTCTGGCCCTCCTGGAAGAGGCTCCTTGGCCCTCCCAGGCCTGTGTCTCCAGGGAGGCTGAGGACAGACTCCAGGGCCCCACACCCAGCTGACCTTTATTTTGTCCTCTCTACAGGTAAGTTCTCAAACTCCTGATACCCCAGCTGCGCAAAGATGCGGCAGCCCACAGCATCTGCCTTCCTACCCTGAGATGCCCCACCGAGCGCCTGCCAGGGTCCTTAGGGAGCTGAAACCAATGCAAGGGCAGCTACAGAACAGTGGGGGGGGGGTCTGTGTGGATAGCTGGAGGAGGAGGCCCAGACCCATTCACCCCTGGTCCTAAATGTAGCTCAGAGCAAAGAGGTGTGGCATGGCACCGCTTGAGGAAAGTTGAGTGCGCACTGGGAGTTTGGCGATGTTAATTGCCAAGCCTGCTTAGCTGGGCCTGTTTCCCAGCAACCCACCTGTTCCCTCTCGAAGGTCACTCTAATTGGCTGAGCTACATTCTTGTTGCCAAGAAGCAGTGTGCAGGCATCTTGAAAATAGAGTGTCTGGGGCCCACAGGCACCCCAGAGAAACAGGGTGGTGGGACACAGGCTGCCCAGCCCCAGGCATGTTACATGCACCCCTTTTGTAGGTGCAGCTGTCCCCAGTACCTCAGGACTCCCCTCACACCCTCATTAACGTTTCTGCTTCCACTGAGCTCCTCACAGTACAGGGAGGGGAACGGGCGCTTGACATCAGCGGTCTGCTCAGGTAACCCACATCCAGGGGCTGTCTGCTCATCAGGCTTCCGATAGAGTACGATCTGGGTACACGATCAAGTACACAGTGGAGCTCCTGCATGTTTGGGGTCAAGGTCAGCGGAAAAGAGCTTGTCCTGGGCTCCAGACTAGGGCACCAGGGTGATGGGTGGAAAGTGTACTTTCTAAGCACACTCCACCTCAGCCCTTTAGCTAAGGCCTTCCAGAGAATAGGCTGCTGCCACTGCCACTGCTGCCACCGCTGCCACCGCCACCCAAGACAACGCCCAGCAAAGCCGGACACACAGGCCTCATGGCCTGGCAGTGAAGGTATCCTGGTGTGAGAGCGGTGGTCTGTATGGGCAGAGATGGAAGGGCCTGGGAACGTGTCCCAGAAGCCGGCCTGGGTGGCCACAGACAGTGTAGGCTGTCTTTGTAGTAGCCACTGTCCCTTCCTCACGCAGCCCAGTGTGAGTCTGTGGTTTGAGGAACAGTGGGAAATAGGGAATAGAAAATCCTAATTGGCTAAGAAGTGGCCAGAGGACTTGGAGAGAAACTGTTTGTAGGAGGGTCCTGGACTGAGGTAGATATTAGGGAGCTTAGTGCATGGAGACAGGAAAATCCATGAGCTTTGTTTTGCAAACTCGGCTGGAGTTGTATCTGGGCTTGGCCGCCACTGGCCTTCACGCACCTCTGCTGACTTCTGCTCCCCTGTCTCCTAGACCCACACCCTACTTCCAGCCTGCTCCTGCCCTGGGCATGCAGCCTGGTGATGGAATTCCAACCTTCAGTGATAGGCAAGGGGCGAGCTGCTCCTGTGAATGCTCCCAGTCCTACAGAACACTCCTCAGAGGGGACCTGCTGTCACCTCCAGCTCTCCCTTGAAAGGACTGTCACATCCAGGTACTTGAAGATCTGGGTCAGCCCAGCCTGGCTCCAGGCTCCAGGTAAAGCATGGGAGGAATAGGGTGCATGGGGGCTCTCTGAAGACCTGGCATCTGACTCCTAAGGACCATGGGAATCTCTGGGGACAACTTCCTTGGAAAAGTCTTAGCTAAGACCAAAGGAGTCCTAGGTGGGTGTGGCACGACGCACCTGTCTGTAATCCCAGGAAGTAGAAGGCTGAGGCAGGAGGACTGCCACAAGTTCAAGGCCAGCCTGGGGTACATAGTGCAACTGTGTCAAAACAAACCAAAATGTTCAAATCCTGAGAAAAAGCTGGCAGTGACCTGGGCAAGACGGCTGCAGCAAGGCCCAGGGGCAGAGAAGGTACTAAAAATGGGGAGGAGAAGCTGGGCCACTGATGTTGGGTCCCTTCAGCCCTCTAGGACTGTTTTGTTCTTTGGGGACCTTTTGGGGAGGATTTTACGGACCCTTTGGAGATGGTAAAGCCATTCCTGATTTAGAGACCGAAAGCCCAGGGTACCTTTCCTAAAAGCGGGGACGCATCCACGGCAGAGGAGATGGAGGCCACGGGCTCAGGGGCGGAGGGGGACATCAAGCTCTGGGGGGCAGGCTGGAGAGACTCGGCTCTCTGGGGGCTCCCCCCCTGCCCTGCCCATGAAGCCATACCTTTCCGGACACTGCCATCAGCACAGGCATAGTCCCCAGCACTGAGCAGGAAACAGGCAGCCGCCTTCTTGTTTCTGTCTCTTGTGCCAGAGCGTCGCAAGGCCCGGCGCTCCTCGGGGGTGGGGGCAGAGGCCAGGGGCTGGGTGAGCCCAGCTCCCTCCTCATCAGACAGCACCACATTGGCGTCGCCGTTCTGCTTAGAGTCTGAAGGGAGCAGACAGAAAGGAGGCTGTGAGGGCTGCCCCGGGCTCTCCTCCTGGGACCACAGGAGGCCTCTCGGATCGCAGACCTGGTGCACAGGTCTGCAACCCGAGGAAGGTCCTGGCATACCTGGGAGGAAGAATGATGCTAGGGACAGGGCCAAGGGTGGGGTACAGTGCTGTCTGCAGGTGGCCTTCCCCAGCCTCGGCCTGGACCCCATGCCAGACCCCACAGCAGGAGCCCCTAGCTCTGCCTCCTGAGGCTGCCCTGTGAGCTCAGCCCAGGCTGGCAGCAGGTTCTACTTCCTCCTTGTGTGGCTCTGGCTGGCCTTTCCATGAGTCTGCATTCCTGCAGAGACTCTCCTGGCCCGCTGGGGCTGAGGGGTGGCACCATGAGAGCCAAACCTCCACAGTGCTGTCCGCGGCCTCACCCTCCACTGCTTACATAAGTGATTCTTATGCATAGCCTCCTAGGCCCAAGGCCAGTGCCAGCAGACTCAGAGCCCTTTGCTTCCTGTGTCCAGGGAGGACATGGTACGAAAGAAGCTCTAATCCCTTCTATTACTGTGGCTCTGAGCCCAGGCCCTTGCCTTGGTCAGGCGTCACAGAAGACCCGGAAGAGAGGGGTTACCTGGCCTGAAGACAGGGGCTTGGGCATTGCCAAGCAAGCCTGAGCATTCCGAGCAGGCCGAAGGCATGGCCAACAGGACCAGCTAAGGACCTCTACATTGAGACAGAGGATTCTGAGTCCTGAGCAAGCCTCGGAGAGCAGCTGAAATCCCCCGGGAGATACCTGTTTGGGGATGGGGACAGGGCACCACGGTGGGGAAAAGAGCACAGCCCAAGGGCTGCTCTGCTAGCAGGTCTTCTATCAGGAAAACCAAGAGTTCCCTGACCCCAGGGAGTGAGTGGCTCAGGTGTGTAGGGTGTGCACGTGCCTAAGGGCCACAGGCGATGCTCTGACTTGGGTATCTCCTCTGGAGAATCAGTTCCACTTTGTGCCAAGGCTTAGCCAGAAGGTGCTGCCTCAATTTCCTGGTCAGCTTAGCCCCTGGGGACCTGGTAGCCCCAGGCGGACAGTAGCACCTCCATTGCAGGCATCCCAGCCTTCTCTAGAGCCATCCCATCCTAGCATCTGGTGAGTGACCTGACCTCTGGCCTCGCTCCATGCTGCTGGGCCTCGGGCTGGCCTCCCTCCCTGTCTCCTGACCCAGGTGGAGTCTGCTTCTTCAGCTGGCCTCCCTGGTCCCCGAAGGACAGGCCTTCCTGTCCAAGCCCCCTTCCAGGATGTGGGTACCAGTCTCCCCCTTGCAGCCCCTCCCCACTTGGTTCCCTTCCATGTCCTGTCAAACCCTAAGCCCAGGACTCAATCTAGCTTATGCTGAACAGAAGGCAGCCTCCCACTGCTATTACGTTATCACATTTTTTAGGCCAAGAGACACCAGACTCGAACGCTGGGAAAGAAGTGATTCACGTGTTGATGTACCTTGGAAGAACAGCTGCCCTGCTCTCTGGCTAATAAAGGCAGTGCCTGACGTTAGCAAAGTGGTTGTAACTTCTCAAAATGTTTTCATATCCATCATTCATATGGGTTCCAGCAGCATCTTGGGGATACAATAATGATGTATCATTCCCATTTTACAGGTGAGAAATCCACCTCCAGAGAGGGTGAGGGGCTGGCCTCAGGACACAGAGCACGTGATCAAGCGGGAAGAGAAACTAAAGCTTCTATCACACAGCTCCATGCATGACCCATCACCACCTACACAGTACCGAAGACTCACTCCATAGACCACAAAAGTGAAAGAATAAAACAGTCCAACCTGTGCCCTCACAGAAGCACATCGTATATTTTGGGAAGCCGGCACAGTCAAGCCCAGCCCTAAGTCCAAGGGCTGAGGTGGATCTGGGACCCTCGGCCCCATGGGAAGGGCATCCCTCTCCCTTCCCAGTCTCTACTTACCTGCCCGTTTTCTCTCCACCACACCCTCTTCCCGGGCAGGGGGGCTAGCATCACTGTAGGTGCTGTCACGGGGAGAGGTCTCCTCAGACTTGCAGTAAAGGGGCGACTCCAGCTGGGCTGGCCGAGGCACGTGCTTCTTTCGTTTCTTGGGCAGCTTCTGCTTGGCCATGGCCAGGGAGTAGTACATGCCAAAATTGTTGACAATGACTGGCACAGGCATGGCGATGGTGAGCACACCGGCCAGGGCACACAGCGCCCCCACCAGCATGCCTGACCACGTCTTGGGGTACATGTCCCCATACCCAAGAGTTGTCATGGTGACCACGGCCCACCAAAAGCCAATGGGGATATTCTTGAAGTCGGTGTGGTCATTGCCCCGAGGGTCGGAGGGCCTGGCACCGATGCGCTCGGCATAGTAGATCATGGTGGCAAAGATGAGCACACCCAGGGCCAGGAAGATGATGAGCAGCAGGAACTCGTTGGTGCTGGCACGCAGGGTGTGACCCAGGACCCGGAGTCCCACAAAGTGACGCGTGAGCTTGAAGATCCGCAGGATACGCACGAAGCGCACCACTCGCAGGAAGCCGAGCACATCACGGGCAGCCTTGGATGACAGGCCGCTCAAGCCAACCTCCAGGTAGAAGGGCAGGATGGCCACAAAGTCAATGATGTTGAGCAGATTCTTGACGAAGTCCAGAGTGTCTGGGCAGCACACAATGCGCACCAGGAACTCCAGGGTGAACCACAGCACACACACACCCTCAATGTAGGTCAGGATGGGCTCGGTCTCCACCTCCCGCCGGAAGCGCACGCTGGTGATATTCCCCACACGGTGGATCTCGGTCACATTTCGGTCAATGTTGAAGGCCTCGTGGGTCTCCAGGCAGAAGGTGGTAATGGAAACCAGGATGAAGAAGAGAGAGGCAAAGGCCACCACCTGTGGGTGGGGAGAAGCAGGGAACAGCTGTCAGGACAGAGAGGGATGGGCCCGTAAGGGACAGGGACCTGTGCTCACAGAGTGGGCATACGGGCTACCAGGCAGTGTGTGAGATGAGAGGCAGGAGTCAGACAGACTCTGGGGCTAGAACTCTCTCCTCAGGGTGCCTTTCACCCATGTAGGTGTTCTAGGATAATACTAACTGTTGTCACAGCGCACAGAAGAGAGACCACTGTCAGCTGCAAACAAGAGGTCATGGAACTGTGGTCGCCTGACCTCATCTGACAGCTGTGCCCACTCTGACCCACTGTGCTTCAAGGGCTCTCTAACTGTCATGGGTGTATAAGCCAGCCACAAGTCTTCCCCCAATGCGACTCTCACTCAGGAGCTGTAGGGTAGGGCCTACAATTTGTTGTGCTCACAAGCTCTCAGGTGAGGCTCTGTCCATGGACCACAGCTCCAGTGACCAGGCAGTGGCCCTCAAAGTCAGGTCCTGGACCAAAAGCATCAGGCCCTAGAAGCTGATCAGAAATGCAAATTTCAGTCCCCACCCAAACCTAACGATTGAGAAATATTAGGGGAAATATTAGGGATACGGGGGTCCAGCAATCTCAGTAAACTTTACAGATAATCCTGATGCAAATCACCACCTTTAGGGATGCTTAGAGGGCAAGGCCTCCATGACCTGGACCCTGACTGGCTGAGCCTTTTACCAACAGCTCTAGTTATGGCCATCTCAAGCCATGAGTCGCAGTCCTGCTCTCCTGCCCCTCGTCTATGTAGGCAGTGATCAAGGGTGTCCTTGCTCACTGCCTACATAGTACAGAACCTCCTAAAAGAGTACAGCATGCGCCATGGCAGGACATGGTGGTCAGCCCAGAATAACCAGCTGAGGATTCTGATAGCTGCTGGGATCTCAGGTAGCACAAGGACAGCAGCATGCAGCTGAGAAATGGTGAGATTTAAGCGTCCAATCATTGTGAGTGGAGATAAAACACGTATGTAACAATGTCAATCACGGACCTTCATCTGTCACCATCAGCATGCCTGTTGCTGGGGCAGATGACTCTAGCTCCCCACTGCTGCCTGTCCAGCTTAGTGGGTGAGTCGGGCTCCCTTCGGGAGCAGACTGCTGAGACTAAAAAGGTGGTGAGAGAGGCCTGTGGCCCTGTGGAGATCATCTGGCAACCCCCAGCCTGTTCCATCCCGGTTTCCACCTGGTCATGGTCTTGTCCCTGTCTAATGAGGACTCAGAGAGATTTTCCTCCGGGGGAGTCTATTCCAGGAGAGAAGTGGGGAACAACCTGTTCTATGTACGGCCAAGCACTTTTGCAGAGCACAGGGCATCTGAAAAATAAACCAAGAGCCCCTCCCAGCTTAGGGAACAACCCCTCATGTTCTGCTGTTCTGCTTTTTTTCTAAATACAGAACTGTCCCGCATGTGGCCCCAAGGTTACAAGCTCCACTTCAAGGCCCAGTTGACTCCTTTCTCCCTCAAATTATTCCCCAGGGCCCCTGGCACAGGGGCAAGCTTCAGGAAGGAACCTGGGCCACGGATGCTCATCGGCTGCCCATTTGATGCCTGGCACCATTACGCACTACGCGCCTCCAGCCCTCCCAGGGACTCCAGGGACTTGCTTCATTATCCCATTCTATGAAGGAAGAACTGACAACCAGAAAGATTACTTATCTCAGGGAACACAATCTGAGAGTGAAAACCAGATTTGAGTTGCTGTTTAACTCAAGTCTATACCTTCCCTTCATACTACCTATCTTTAGGACCCCAAGTAGGATCCACTCTCAGGCAGGAATGCCAGCTCAGAATTAAGCCTGTTCCCATTCAGGCCCCTGATCCTATTTCACCCTTGGGGATGTGTTCCCTTAGGGCTTAGGACAGATCTCCCGTCTCAAGGGACAATGTATCTTAACCTCCACTTGAGCTTGCTTGAGTTGATTAGAAATGGCATGGAAAGAAAAGGCTTAAGAAGGGGTAAACGGTTACTTTCCCTACTTTACACCTTTTTGGTCTGAAGCTTTTCCTGTCTGCTTCTCCTGGGAAAAGTAAGTTTCAAAAGGCTCTGCTGACCTCCTCTTCCCTCCCGTGAGACATGGGCTGCCAAGACAATGCAGGCTAATACAGGGTTTCCAGGGCCATCTGCAGGCAGCTGGTAAAGCATCTGTGTGTGGTAGCCATGGTGGTGTTGGGATCCAGGATCTCAGCTCCAGTGCCTAACCAGAGAAGCACAGGGGGCTGGGGTACGAGGTAGGGACAACAGGTTCCAGCTGCACCAGGAAGCACAGGAAGCCGAGCACGCTCCCTCTAAGGACAGTCAGCCAAGAGAGCTAGCCCGCGCGGGAGCTGAGCAGGAGGTTAATTAGTGATTTGGAAAAACAGGTTCAGGAAGAGCTGCCAAGGGGCTAGGCCCCGGGTGCAGCGAGGGAGGAAGGGAGGGCAGTGCGGCCTGGGCTACTCTGACGCCTGGGGATGAGGCACCTGCTTCCAGCCCCAGACGCCTTGTCACGGCTCCTTCTCCAGCAGGCAAAGGCATCCTTAAAGCCAGGATCTATTTTACTTATAAGTATGGCCTTTAGTTGCATCCATTTACCTTTTTATTTATTTTTTTTTCTTCTCTCCTTAAAAGCCACACCCGGGCTGGGGACCAACCCTCACTAGTGCCGTCTTTTCTTGCTACTGCTTCTTCCCCCTGCAAATTCGGGCTTTTTACCAGGCAAGGATGTGTCGGGGGCATGGATGCTGTGTTCCCTAACTCCCTTGCCCCTTGATGAAGGGCCTCCTAGAACCAAAGGGAACCTGGCCGCAGTAACGTCTTGTGGCAAGGAGCCAGAGCCTCAAGCTCCAGATCTCGGTCCAGCACTGCAGAGCCACCGTGCACAGCCAGCAAGGTCCATGCCCTCCACCCAGCCCCTGTGCCACCAGATTGGAGCCTTGGGTTAGAGACTTGCTGGGGTAACTGCCAGGTTTCCTCAGCCTGAGCTACCACCTGACCAGGTAAGCAGTGCTGTAGGAGGGGGCAGCACTGGGACACACCTCCCACGGTCACTGTAGGATCTAGTGATCCTCTCAACGGCAAGTGCCCAACTGAATGGTGGCAGTGCTGAACTCAGGAGGCCCCATACGCAGCTCCCGAAGGCAAAATGGAGAATTTTGGCTTTTCTGAAGTAGAAAGGCCTCTGAAGGTCAACTCTCTTTCTACTTTTACAATGAAGAAACAGACCTGGAAGAAGTGACTTGCCCTGGAGCTGTCAGCTCCTTCCACTGCTAGAAGGTCCAGCAGGGATGGTCCAGGCCATGCGTTCTGCTGGAAATTAATAAAACTGCCCAAGCAAAGAACCATTAGTATGAACTGGTTCCACATACATCAGCTGCTCCCTGCTGCTGGGAGGAGGAAACAGGGTCCCAGCACCTTGGACAGGAGGATGCCGCTTCCTGCTGGTTCCATGTCATATCTGGCACCATCTCCAAAGGCCCAGCTGTGTCAGCCAATGGGTCAGATCCATTACGAGGTGCCACCACCAAACCACCCAGTCTCGGACTGCCAGAGTCCTAGAGTGGAAATGTCAGGTCACGTGCTTCTGGGTTCAGTTTTGCCCCATCTAAAAGACTTTTCATGTGCTTCTTAGCCTCTTTTAGCCTCTTTAGGATCTTCATTTACAAAATGTAAAACTAAGAGTTTACTATGTACGAAACACTGCACTGAAAATAGCAGAAGATGAAATCCTTCCATCCCTTGGCCCTTGCATCCTAGTGGAGATGCAAGTAAGTAAGCAAGATACACAGTATGTCAGGGGGCAGAAATATTCTGGGGAAAAGGAGGGAAGAGTCACGAAGGTGGCGGACTATTCCAAATAGGATGGTCAGGTTAAACCACAACAACAAAGGTAACATCTGGACAGAGACTTGATGGTGAGTAGAAAGTCCAGGAAGAGGCAGTGCAAAGGTCCTGAGGCTGCCACACCCCTGGATGTCAGGGTCTGAGAGTAGGACATACCTTCTATGGTTGTTTTGAGGATTAAAAGAAGCGATAGCATGAAACTCAGCCTGGAATCTCGGGAGTCTGGCACAAGCTGGGTGAGGGCAGAGGTGACAGACACCAATCACTGGGAACCCAACGCAATCACCCAGGACAGGGGAGGAGAGCCCGAGGAAGGAGGGCCAGGGAGACAGATGGACAGATAAACATAAGGAGATGCATGCCCAAAAGCCTATATTAAGGATGAAGTGTAGGAGAAGGAAAAATTGAGAACACAGCCAAAGACGCTTGCAAAAGATCTGTGTAGCTGGGTGAGGGGCTGAGCTTCCAGGAAAGTGAGTTCCTAGCGCCCGGCAGTGTGGCACAGGTAGGGGAGCACCCGATGGTAAGAAGCAGGGACGGAGGCAATCATTCTGCGGGACAGCAGTTAACTCCGGGTTTCCTCAGCCTGGCCTACCACCCGGCCAGGTAAGCAGTGCTGTAGGAGGGGACATCTCTGGGCCCCTCACCCCTCAGACCTCTCCAGGGCCAACCCAGCCCTGGCCCTCTTGGCCTGGACCAGGCCCTGCTGGCTCAGGTGTCCAGAGTCAGCTCCTCTGTCTGCCCTCTGCCAGGTCGCTCTGGGTTTCTTAAGGCCACCGAGCTGCACAGGAACCTCCCAGTCAGTGCAAAGGAACTCCTGGTTACCACCCATCCGGGTCCCACGTGGCCCTACCCTGCTAGAACCAGTCTCTCGGCCTGGAATTTCTCCTCTTTCTCTACCATTGCATCGTTTTGCACTACCCACCCTGAAAATTTATTTCTTTAAAGCCTGCCTCCTCCTAAAAGTTATCAAAGGGAACAAAGTCATTATCCTACAAGGGCCCTCCTGCTCAACTCCTATTCCCTCACCCGACCTCTCCCCATGCCATGTTAAGACAGGACTTCTTTCTTGGCTCCTATTGAAAGTTTATGTTTTATGACTATTGCGACACCTCTCATGATCTAGTATTACTGTCATTTCTTGTCATCTAATCTTCCTGTCCACTTGACCTGGCCCTCTCAGGAGCAGAGACCACCTCTGACTCGTTTTCATATTTCTAGAGCCGAGCACAGTTATCTGTCATGTAGCATTCAGTAAATGTTTTTTGAATGCCTAGGCCCAAGTGACTGCTGTTCCCCCTCTGGGTTCTGGGGAGCCTGTCAGGAGGAGCGATCGTCAGCCTCTCTGACTGGGGACAGAAGTGACAAAGGTACACCCAGGAATACCTCCAGGCCTGGAGCCCTTGGCGTTCTACTGCTCTCTGAGGTGGCTGAGCCTATCTCCTGGTGGGGCCTCCTGCCAGGGCTGGGTGACCATGTGTGGGTCTGAAGAGCACCTTTTGGGGGGCTGGGCCAGAGTCATGTGCACTCACTGAGTCCAGGAAGGAGGACAGTATGAGCACTCAGGGCCTCAGCCCCCAGGATGGCACTGTCCCTGTGCAGGTGGAGGACCCACAGGATCCCCTCCTGCCAAGGACCATCTGCCTGACTCCGCTTTAGCCTGCTCTTTCCTCCACTCTCCAAAATAGCCCGGGTTTTCATCCCCTTCCCCCACCGCACACACCAATCCAAACAGTGACAAACAGAAACACCTCATCATCCAGAGACAAGATGTTCAGAGGCAAATGTTGGTCTGCTCACAAGAGAGAGAAACACACAGAACCAAACTAGAAGACGGGCGTGCTACCCAGGGTAAGGTCTGCAGGGAGGCTGCCTGGGCCCTCCTGTGCCTCAGACAAGAGGAAGAATGGCCGTGTGGGGAGGGCTGGCACCAGCTTCCCGGGCGCAGGCTCTCGTCGCCCTAGCTCAGAGGGCGCAAAACCAGTGCCTGCTGGCCCTCATCCCAAAGCCTGTCATGATCACCAAGTGGTGGGTCCCTAGCAATGCCAGAGAAGCTGAGGATCCTCGGAAGGAGGTGGGGGAACAAACCTCTGAGCCTCTTTGCTGGCAGGCCTACTTTCAGTTCTCTGTGCAGTCCAGGGGAAGCCAGTCATTACTTCTAACCAAGCCTCCCTTCTTTTTTCTCATGAAAATCCCACAGTGTGAAAAACAGGGTCAGAATCTAGCAATTCTAGGAATGGGGAGTAAAGGAAAGGCCAAGAGGACAGGAGAGGAGAAGAAAGGAGGGGAGGGGAGCAGAGAGGTAGGGAGAAGAGGGGAGGGGAGAGGACAGGAGGATGACCTAAAGGGAGGGTCCGCCTGAGCCCTCCAGAAGCCAGAGACTCTTTCTGAGTGGAGTCACGGGAGGCAGTAGTAGGAGCACTGACACAGGTTTGGATCCTACTTTTGCCATCAGCTGTGCCACCTCCTCGTGCCTCAGTTTCCTTATTTTTAAAATGAAGTCAATAATGCCTGCATCTAGGCCAGAGACAGTGGGAGAAAGCACAGGCCCAGCACCTGCCACACAGCCTGACGAAGGTGAAACCCAGCTCCAGGAGCCTTCATGGTGTGGTCCAGAGCTTGTCGACTCAGGAAGGAAACACTGCAAAAGGGGAAACCCATGCAGAAACTGGTTCAGTTCTCTGCTCAGCTAAAGCCACTTGGGCCCCTGAAGCCTCTGCAGACTGGGTTGGCCTAGGGTCAGTATCAGACCTCTTTAGATTGCTCTTAGAAAAGTAGGAAGAAATAATTAAATAGCTAAGCACCTCTGAAGTTCCTCTGGCCCCCCTCAGACTGTGAATCCACCTTGGGAAGCCCACACCCTGACCAGAGGAGCAGGCAGGTGGGGACAGGGCCTGCCCTCCCATCATACCTGTCCCCAGTGTGGGCCACAGAGGCAAAACCACAGCAGTAGCCAGCCACAGGAAAAGGGACAGGAGTGTGCATCCCCAGCTGGGGGCCCAACCAGGACAGCTCTGCTGGCCAGGCCAGTAGCTAGGCAACAGCCCCTCCTCATCAGCCTGGTCCACTTTCTGTTTGTGTCTTTCTGCCCTTGTCATAACACGCTACTCAGATGATGGGGCTGCCATGTGCGAAGAGATGCCCTGGGGCAGAGCACTGATCCTCTGTCCTCATGTGCCCTCCCAGGGACCCTTCTAGGTGGTCATGCTGTGAGCAAAGCATTCATACACACCCAAGGGGCAAAGAGCTCTGGGCAAGAGTGCAGCCCCAGAACCCCTTGCATGGCACCATGTTCTCAGGCCCAGAGAAGCAATAGAGAAGGTCCCTTCTGATGTCCCCATCTGCTCCTAGGTTTTCTGATGTCATCCACAGGCGGGAGAGAACCTCTGAATATCCTCTAGGCCAGAGCAGGAAACTCACTACCTATTCCCACTGCAAACAGCCACTACCAGCGACTAGAGTCTACTGCAGTCATAGCAGCAAGAACTAGGGAGTTAGGGAGCTCTGGCTTCAGTTCAAAGCCCAGCTACTTTCTCAACATGCAATCTCAGGCCAGCTGTTTGGTTGCCTACAGCCTCTGACTGTTAAATGGAGTTAACAGCCTGGTTTTAAGTTCACCAGGAGGTTTACAGATTAAAGTATGCATAACAAAGTACTTGCAAGGGGTGCTCAATGAATAGCAGGTATTAATTTTTAAGGACTCTATATTCCCAGCAGTGTGTCAGGAAGCAGCTGAGGTCTGGCCTTGCCCATGTCACTCAGCTGTAGGCAGGTCATCTGGCACGGGTGCCAGCCCGGCCCCGAGCTGCAGACCGCCACTCTCATTGGTACTGACAGCCTGAAGTCTGGACGCCACAGGTTGTGTGTTGGCTCTGTTTCTCGTTAAGTGGCTCTGGCAAGATATGGAGTGTCTGACTCCTGGTTTCCTCATTGCTTCAATGAGAAGATTAACCCTGCCTTCTCCCAAACTTCAGACCTCAGCTGAAATGTCCAGGCTGGAGGGGATTCAGATCAAAAGGGCAAAGGAGGGCTGGGGAGATAGCTCCGCAGTTTAAGCGCCTGCCTGGCAAGCTCAAGGACTGAGGTTCGATGCCCAGTACTTCATGCTGTGCAGGCCTAGAATCCCAGCGTGCTGAGCTGGCCATGTGGTAGTGTACCCCTGTAATCCCAATGCTGGGGAGGCTGAGGCAGAAAGATCACCATGAGTCTGAACTGCAATTGTGAGACCCTATACCAAATAAATAACAATAAGATAATTTTTTTTTTTTAAAAAGGGCAAAGGTCCTTGGGTTCCTGGAGGATTCCAAGGAGCAAGCCAGGCTCTATGCTTAATTAAAGAAGCCTTGGCTGGGCCACCCCATGGTGAGTTCATGGTAGTCCAGGGTGGCAAAGCTATAGCACATGTATTATTTGTTTTTCTTTTAAGAGAAAAGATGCTAATGTATCCATTGCTTTTTTAAAACTAAAGCCTCAATGTTCAGGCTTAATTGCAGTACTGGTGCCTTGTGATAAATAAGGGGGTTTGGAGTTGAACTTTATCCACTTGTGTCTAAGAGGTTCAACAGCACTGGTACTACAGGCCCTTACAGTCCCAGAAGAACCTGAGCAGGTGAAAAATCCCTAGAGGCTCCAGGATGCTCATAAATCCGACCTGTCTCCCTTAACCATCTCCTCTTATCCCTCCTCTCTGGTGTGTCCCCTTTTCACTTCTCTGTCAGGCCAAACCTGCCTCCCTATTGCCCTCAGTTTTGAAAGAATCTGTCTTCTTTAGTGCAGACAGCAAAGAGCCAATACTCGTAGGTGAGTGAGCTACGTGAGAAGCCTGGAACTCACGGCAGACTGTGGCCATGGCCACCACGGTGCTTGGCCTTCTAAGTTGGTTTCAGGGTTGCAAAGAATGAAACCAAAGCAGCTGGGATGGGAAAGGACCCAAAAACCACTTTTGCCTTCTAGTGGCTGCCTGCAGCCCCAGCCCAGCATGCCACGGTCCCTGAGACCTCTGCCTCTCTCTTTTAGGCAGGAGAGATGGATCTGCCCAAGTCCAGCATTTATGCTAGCCTAGCCCTTGCCTACAGGCCCATTCTCCAAACTCCTGTCCTCCCTGCGTGGGGAGATAGAACTTTTTCTTCCACAACTAGGATGGTGCCCAGCCCAAGGAGCGCTGGGGGCAGGACAGGGCAGGGCCTAAGTCTCACCAATACAACAGTGTGGGATGCCAAAGATGCTGACCAGCCCCCTGAGTCAGAAGCAGTCCTCAGCCCCAGCAAATCATTCTGCTCTTGCCCCTCTCCCAGACAAACCCCAGCCAGGCTTTTGGCTGTGGTCACGAGATCAAACACAGCTCTTTGGCTTTTATTTTTTAAAAACAATTTAAAGCCTTCTTCTCTGCAGGGTTTACCTGACCAAGAATAAAGGGTCAAATGTCTTCCTGATCACTCCCTCCCACCTAAAGGGGTTAAGAGAAACCACAAGACACTCAGGGAAGGGTATAATCTGGAGGAACCAGGTCTTACCTAATTCAACCTGTGTGCCCCCCCCCCCCATGTGGAGCAGTAACCTGAACCACAGCTTTCTGGGAAGCCACTTTGTGCTGCAGCAGGAAGCAAAGTGGCAACAAATATGGTTTCATCACCAGGAAGGCTGTGGCTGGCAGCTGGCCATGGAAGCCTGAAGGGCCTAGGACAGCAGACCTGTCCTACCTCACTCTCCCCCCCCCCCCCCCCCCCCCCCCCCCCCCCGCAGCTGAGGCCAGGCCATCCCAGGTGTACCAAAGCCTTGGCACATGAGCTGCTCCCTACAGAAGGCAAGCTCCTCCTCAGCTGGGTCCTGAGGCCTGGGTCCAGCTCTGTCTTCACTGTGCTGAACGTGCTGAAGCCCATCAGTCCCTCTCTAAAACACAGTTGCTAGCAAACTGAGCTGCAGGCAGGGTTTCAGCCGGATAGCGTGTCACGGAAATATTAACATAATGCACCCGGTTTGCTTTCCTGCCTCAGGCCAGCAGAAGGCCGAATCCCAGCTCTCCAGGACTGTGGCCCTGAGGAGTGGGGAGCAGCTGAAGATGGGGCTTGAAAGAGCAAAACGGGGAGCACCCCACTGGTGGGGGGGGGGATAATGCGGCAAAGCCGGCAGCTAGGACTGGGTCCAAGTAGTAAGTCAAGTGTGTGCAGGGGGCAGGGTGGGAACATGAGTTTCCCCCAGGGCTCAGAAGGGACCGGAAAGAAGGCAGGATCAGCCCTCAGTGGTCAGCCTCTCTCACCCCACTTCCCTGGCCCTGCCCTTACCCATGACGGCCGCACACCTCTCAGAAACTCGAGAGGAGGAGACCGGGCTCCTGCCACTCACCCTGGCAGCCCGGGAGGAGTAGGGGTCCTCGAAGAGCGCCCACATGCGGGGTTGCCAGCCGCGGCAGCCTCCAGAGCCAGAGCCTGGGCCAGCGCCTCCCTCATGGGGACCTAGGCGCTGCAGGGCCAGCTCCCGCTCATCGTCGCCAGCCTCGTCGCTGGGCCCCGCGCCGCCACTGCCCCCGTCAGGGCTCTCAAAGATGTCGAGGGCCTCTTCGGCGTCGCGGTGCTGCCGGTAGGTCATCCAGCAGCAAGGCTCCACGTCGGTCTCGTCGATGCCCCAGAAGGCCAGCTCCTCCTCGAAGAGCGGCCCGCACACGTCCGCCGGGCAGTGCAGCTTGCCGGTGCGATAGTAGTTGAGCACGTAGGCGAAGACGCCGGGGTGCCGATCGAAGAAGAACTCGCAGCCCCCGCCGCCGCTACTGCCGCTGCTGCCCGCGCCTCCGCCATCAGGCTCGGGCCGGCCCCCGCCGTCGGGATCGGCCAGCCAGGCGAGGCGGGTGCCGGGGAGGGTGCGCAGGGTGCTGCGGTAGGTCTCATGTCGCGTGCCGCCCACGTTGATAATGATCTTCTCCGACGCCTCGCCCTTGGCCATCTCCTCCTTCAGACATGTTTTGGACGGAGGCTTGTTCCCCGACTTGCGCCCGCGGTAGGAGGAGACACACACCGAGCTGATCATAAGAAGCGCTGCAGGGCTCCGGCTTGGGGCGGCCGCTGCCCTCCAAACACCCTTCCCGAGAAGGCAGCGTCAGACAGGGGAGGGGGAGGAGACGAGGAGGAGGCAGGAGGTGGCGGCTGCCCCCTCTGCGGCGCGGCCCTGCCCCTGCCCCCCTCCCTCCCGGGAGCTCGAGGCGGGAGGAGTTGGGCTTCTCGGGTGCACAGGTGGTTGGGTTTGGGTAGGCAGCGGTGGGGAGCAGGACCGGAGGGAGAGCGAGGGGCCAGGGTCCCAAGCCACGGACGCGGGCAGGTTGGGGCCAGCACACCCGCGCTCTCCCCCAGGGACCCGACTCGGGAGTGCTGCGGGATGGGGCCACGCCCCCCCAGCCCCCAGGAAGCCGCAGGAGCAAGCGGAGGAGCGCACTGTCCTGGGGCAGCGCGGCGAAGGGCGGGCGCGCGCTCACACTCACGCGGGCCACGCTCGGGCTTCCCGACCGCGCCGACCCGGGAGCGGCCGGTTTCCCCGCGGCAGCGGCGGCGCGGCAGCAACAAGTCCTCCGAGCGGCTGTCGGTACCAGGCCGGCGTTCTCACGGCTGCGGGTGCGCCGAGGGCTCAGGCTGCGTTCGGTGGACGCGAGGCGGAGGTGGCATGTGGCCTCTTCCCCCCCATTCATAAATCCAGCGCCGGGCGCGGAGGACAGGCGGGGCCGCGCCGGGCGAGTCGGCTGCAGGGGTCAGGCGCACCCGCAAGA
>NW_004524660.1:1452368-1473040 GCF_000260255.1 Octodon degus
CCAAGGACACCTGCGGGCTTCCTGGGCCGCGCCGGGCGGGAGCCTCAGCGCAGCGCCCCGGCGCCGGGCTCCTGCGATGTGGCGGCGCCGGGAGCCGCGCCATCTACGCGTCTGCCCATCTCCAGGCAGCCGGGAGCCGGACTGGGTTCGCGGCGGGGGGCGGGCGCGACGGCCTACGGGAGGGGGCGCCTTGGCGCCGGTGGGCTGGGGCTCGCGAGGCTCGGCGTCTCCCTCCAGCGATGGCAGCCGGCACCGAGCTCGGTGGCGCCTTTTTCTGGGAGCTCCGCCTGGCCAGGGCGCGCCTTCCGCGGGGCGTGGCGCGGAGACGACCCGGAGCGCCGAGGGCCCGGGCGGACGAGCTCAGCCTCCCTCCGCTCCGCAAAGCCCAGCCGCGGCGCGCCACCCCCTCGCCGCCCGCGCCCAGCCCAGCGCGCCGCCCCTGCGCGCCTCCTCCCGCTTTCCTTCTCGCCGGCTCCCCGCCCCCCAGCTTACAGCTCCTCCCACTGCAGCCCCGGCGACTCCCTAGCGCGCGCGACCCCTGACCCCTGACCTCGTCCGCCTCTTCTTGCTGAGCCTTTCCCTCCTGGGTCACCCAGTCGCGTTATTGCCTCTTCACTGCGGCGGACTCGAGATCGCGACCAAAGGGAGTGGGAAGGTGTCAGGAAAAGGAGGCGCCTCATTCCCGCCTCCCACACCGTGTTGGGGCCTCTTGACTACGGTATCCCTCTCATGCTCCCTGGAGGCCAGCAGTCCTGATGGGTGGCTTCTGTCACAATTACCTCAGCCCCCATGTTGGAACCGGTACCGCCCAGGGCAGAGCAGCGGCTCCTCTTCCTGGGTCTGGATGGGGGGAGCCATAGCCCCGGCGGTGTCCGTGGAGGAGTGTTACGGGTGTGGGGTACTTGCCCTCAATGGTTATTAGGTTGAAGTTCAGTTTACACTTGCCCAAGGAGACAGACACCCAGGAAGTGTCAAGCCCTATCCTCACTCCTTGCAGTTTGGCTTTCCTATGCCTCTCTCTGCTCTCTCCTCTCTGACCCTGAGCTGCTTCTTCATCCTGGTAGCTCCCACCGTGCCTGCTTCTGAGAACCTGTTTGCCAAGTGATCAAGAAGCAGTCCTGCCCAGAACGTTAGGCAGCAAGCACACTTCACTGGCCCTGTCCCAAGAGGAGTAGCCACATTCATTTGGTTTTGTTTGTGTTTAAGCTTAGAACCTTTTTTACATCTTTAATTCATTCCTTTTTCTTTTTACCCTTGCACCTCTCTCTCTCTCTCTCTCTCTCTCTCTCTCTCTCTCTCTCTCTCTCTTTTCTTTTTACAAGTCCAGGCAGGCTTGGAGTCTGGCTGATGCAAGATTTTGAGGGCAGAAATGTGAAGCAATTGACACTCCTGTCCTGGCCAGTGTGCGCTAGCACACTAGCCAGTTTCCAGGTGCAGCGGTACCTAGAAATATTGAGAAAAATGAGAGCTTGCATGTGCTCTCCAGAAAGGTTAAAAGCCCAGTGCAAATGCAAAAGATTTCCATAAACAAGTCTTGCTAGTGAGCTCAGAAAACCAAAATGAAGATGATCTATACTAATATGCAGGTACCATCCTGGGCTGTAGTCAGAAACACACACTTGATGACACTCCCTTGTTCCCACTCTCCCCATCCTTGGACCTGGTGCCTACATTTCAGATTGTAAATTACTTTGATTTTACTGCAGTGGAAAGAAATATCCTAATGTGACAGGAAGAGAAGACCCACAACTGAACCAGAGCTGGAGTGAAAGGGTGGACCACCATCGTGATAGTAAATTGACTATGAACAACCTTAAAGTCTGCTCTGGTCTGTGTCCTTGCAAGCCCCTTGGGGGTCTCTCCTCTGCTTCCTAGGCTGACTGACCTCAATCATTCTAAGAAAAGGGACAGGTTGATGGAGGTGGAATGGGTAAGAAAATCCATTACAGCCTCCCACACCTGATTCATTTGTTCATTGAATAAATGTTTATTGAACACCTACTATCTGCCAGAAGCTGTTCCAAGGACCAGATATATCCATGAAGAAATCAGGCTGTCCTCCCCAGGAAACCTCTGCCTAGTCAGTGGTGCATCTGTTCCGCAGTGCTGGTGGCTGGTGATGAGCACCTGGGGAGAGGGTGGAGGGAGAATGATGCCAGGGAAAAAGGAGGCCACAAGGAAGGTGGGGAGATGGGGATGCTGGGATGGGAACAGGGAAGCCCAGGAGAAGCTGAGGGAAACAAGCCAAGAGGTAAAGATGCTCCAGGAGGAGGCCTCTGGCCAGCCCTGGCCAGGGGAGCTGAGCCCAGGGCCATAGGCCTCTACATAAAGCCTTACTACTTCCTCAACAGCTTTATTCTAGAACCCTAAAATAACCTGTTCCCTGGACCTTTCTGAGCTTTTTTTTTTGAGAAAGTCAGGGTACTACAGTAGGCATCCTAGGGCTTGTCCCTGTCATTTCTGTGTGTGTGTGTGTGTGTGTGTGTGTGTGTGTGTGTGTGTGTGCGCGAAATGCTGTCCCCCCCAAAACACATATCCCAGGTGGGAGAGAGCCCCGTGCCTCCTTGAATGCCAGCCTACCGTGGGTGGGGGTGTGCTGCCCCCTGGTGGTACAGAACAGTCTGGGCCTGGCCCTGTTTGCAGCGCCTCATTGTGACAGCGAGTGCCAGGTTGGGGGGGGGGGTTGTGGCACTGTGGGTTGGGGAGTGCAGCTGCTGCCCTGGGCATCCTGTGAGTTCCAGGGTCCTACCCAGTGCTCCCATCCTGGTGTCTGGCTCCTTTCTCCATTGCTCCAAGAACTGGAAAACAGACTTAGGACCACAAAGGGGTTGGGGACGTGGCTTAGCGGCACAGCAGCTGCCTGGAAAGTGCGAGGAGTTGAGTTTGATTCAGAGAGAGAGAGAGAGAGAGAGAGAGAGAGAGAGAGAGAGAGAGAGAGACCCATTCCCAGAGTTTAGGACCAGGAAGATAGCTCAGCAGCACAGTGCCTGCCTGGCAAATGAGGTTATGAGTTCGATTCCTGGTTAAAAACAAACAAACAAACAAACAAACAAAACAAAACAAAAAAAACAAGACCACAAGGCACCATAGTTGGAAAATCCCAATCCCCCAGACTTCTTCCCTCCATCCTCCTCCCTTCACCTTTCTCTCCTGCGTGCTAAGGCTGATCTTGCCAGTGAGAAGCTGCGAACCTAAAATCAAAGCCGTTTTCACTTCACTTTTCTCCCTTGGTAGTTCTGTGTGGTTCCAGCCTCTTCAGGGCAGCAAGAACCAGCACTCTCTACCTTCCTTCATTAGGCCTCGCTTTTTTTTTTTTTTTTTTGCAGAGCTCCACACCAAGACATGGGCCCATGGCTGCCATTGCTGTTCATATTTCCTCCTTTGGTTGTCCCATGCTGCCAGGCCCCACAAGTGCAGGCCAAGGAGTCAGCATCCTTTCCCAGCATGCCCTTCTCCACCTAGATAACAGAATTATTCTATCAAACATCATCCCTGGGCAGGGAGGGAGAGGGAGACTTTCCTCCTCCTAGAAGGAGAAGCCTGGGAACCTGTTTGCTCATCAGCTCCTTTTATCCTCCACCTCCAGGCAGCCTCAAAAACTCCAAGACACCAAATCAAATGTGAGCACCTTCCCCAGAGAGCTATGGGAGAACCTAGCCTTAGAGGATGGCCCAGAGAGATGCAGGCCCTGCGGAGGTCAGCCAAAAGGGCTCTGGTGGGGGCTGATGGTGAGTTGGGTTGCTGTGGAAATCCCACTGAAATTGTGCTTGAAGCTCTTCAGAACCTGGAAGATAGCTTTTGCCAACCCAGGTCCTAAAGGAAAGGGACCAGAAGGGATCAGACCACAATTCAGGCCAGACCAGGACTTAGGGGCTCATAAACCATGGCTTTGAAGTCACAGGGCAAGAAGAGACCTGGGTGTCGGCTCGCAGGTGCATTCCAGGGGAAGGCTTTCAGGCCTAGGCATCACTGAACCTGGGAGATGGAGCCACTGCTGGGTTTGGGCCAAGGACAGAGAAGAATAGGCCTGCGTACGTGTGTGCGCGCACACATGTGCTCGTGCGCTCGACCATGTGTTTATGAACTCACAGGAGCAAGGCCAGCCGAGTGGACTTCCCAAAGGCCTCCTCGTTCAAGCTTGCTGGGCGAGAGACTTCTCCACCCCATCCCCCACGTTTAGCTTGGGGCCCAGCTGGCAAGATCTGTTGGCACTCAGTGTAACTCCATCTAGAAAAGCAGAGGCACAGATTCCTCTCACGCAGGCTAAATTCCAGCAGAAGTAGTCCATTCCATTGGAGAAGTGAATTAGTCCTCGGGCCCAGTCCCCTCCGGCAGTGCTCTGGGGAGGCGTCTGGACAGGCAGACCAAACTCAGGTTCCTTTGGGCGCCATGAAATCTGGGGATCCACCCTCCATTAAGTCAGTCCTGGGCAGAAGGGAGAGACCCAGAACGCAGCCAGCTCCGATCGGTGGAACTTAAGGCCAGACCCTCACAGAGTCTTTGTGTTCCACAGCTGGCACAGAGTAATCTTTTTTAAATTTTTTTATTTAGTGTGGGGTCTATAGGGTTTCACTACACAGATCAGATTTACAGTGATTCTCCTGTTTTCAGCCTCCCAAGCACTGGGATTACAGGTGCATGCCACCATGCCTAATCTCAATCACCATCTCAGCACACCCCAGGGGCGGGGCCAACAAGACAGGCCAGGGATCGAACCTCCGACCCCTGGGTCTGCCTAAGCAGGCACTTTGGTCCACTGAGCTATCTGGCTGTCCCTCGGCACAGGATAATCTTGGCAATGGCTTGTTGTTGAATGACAGACATTGTCATTTCCCCATCTCCCAGGCCCCTTCCCACCTAAGTCACTGTGCCTAGCCTCCTTGTGGTGCCCAGGGACAGGATACTCGAAGTCACACTGTGGCTGCCTGCCTGCACAAGGCAGGGACCGCGGCCTGATCTGACCCTTCTTTGTCTATGCCCAGTGTTTAGTATGATCCTTGGTACTCGGAATATTTCATTCTTGCTTAACACATGGGATTAGTGGAAGGAGGAGAAGGATGGGAGGAGGTCAGGGCTGTCACTGATAAGCACTGTACAAAGGGAGCAGGTAGGCTGGATTGGGATCAGGAACCACAGGCTTTGGCCCTAGATTTCCTTTGCTTAGGTGAAGGAATTCTGATTAGATCTCTTCCTTTCTTGGGATTCCAGTTTCTCAAATTGTTATGTGAGGAGGTTGGACCAAATCCTGCATTTCACATCCTGATTACTATTGTTTTGATCTCCTCAGGAATATTTCTCTTTTGTTCTGGATTTTATGGGTCATGAAGCTAGGAAGGGCTGGATTGGGTCCTTGGGTTGGTCTTGCCTAGGGTCCCACATGCAGCTACAGCTAGATGTCAGCTGCACCGGCCAACATCTGAAGCTCAGCTGGGTTAGACATTCACTGTGGCCTGTCCCCAGGGCTGGCAGGGGACACTGGCCTTCCACTCAGCAGAAGCGATCAACCTAAGCATTTGCGAACCCAGTCTCCCTACATGGGCAGGACAGTCTCTGGTGGTAGATTTCTCACATGGTGGCTGGTCCCCCAATTCAGTACTCCCAGAACACTGTGTGGAAAGTGCCTGGCCCCTGCTAGTCTAGTTTTGGAAGTCACATAGCATTACTTCTGCTGTTTCTGTTGGTCACAGGAGGCAGCTGCTCAGCTTGATTCACTTCTCCATGACAGAAGTACAAGGAAAAAAAAATTGAGTATATTTCTTTTAAATAAACAAAATGCTATGCTACCTGTGGTCTCTGGGCTCCTTTGGCGTTGGCCTAAGGCCCCCTGTCTGGAGCTGAGTGAGATTTTATCCTGTCGTGGCTGTTGAGGGGAGCAGAATCGTGTACAGACCTGAGAGACCCCCCACAAGTATACTCTTCTCCGATGGGGGCTTTCTCTCCCTTCCTTCTGTGGTTTCTTGGGTTCTAAACTGACTGTGTTTTTCTAAATAGCTCGCTGCATGGAGGAGGGCTCCCCAGAGTGACATAGGCCCATGGACCTCACCACGAGAGCAGGCTAATAATTAATAAGCATATGTTGTTTTGTCATGTGAAAAATTCTATAAGCAGGTGCTCTAGGAAGGAGTTTCTCTAGCTCTAGAGCGTCTCGTCAGGGAGATGTTGCTGTCATCCTCCTCCTGCAGCTTAGGAAATGTAGGTTCGTGAGGTTCCGTGGCTTGCCCGGGGTTGGTGACATGCTCATGATTCCAGATACTTCATGCTTTCTGCCCCTGAGGGTCAGTGTGAAGCAGGAAGTCCTCCTGCATGACACTGTCCTGTCCCCCCAGTGCCCACCTGCTCCCTCTGCCCAGGGCCCTCATTTGGCCCTTCATCTTCTCATCATAACTGACCTATCATGATTTCAGTTCTCTGATTCCAAGCTGATACTCCCTGAGGAGAAAATTTCCACGCAAGTGCCAGTGGCCAGTGATGAGGGCCCTGCCACCCTAGGACAGTCTCATTACACAGACAGCCACAAATGCCCCCATCCTCAAGTGAAGTCACCCCTTAATTCTGGGCACATGCTGTGACCCAGAAAAGGCAGCAGAAGTGATCGTGTGCCATTTTCTAGGTCCAGTTCTTAAGAAACTGACAGCTTTCACTTCTCTTGAGATAGTCTCTCTGGACACCCAAGACAGGAGGAAGGAATTTGTAGGTGATCAGTGTGACTGACAGTTCACCTGGACCCAGACTTCGGCACTAAACACTTGCATGACAGTGAGCAAGTCTGCCTTGGACCCCAGTGCCAGCTCATGTGCCACTTTTATATCACTAAGTGGCCTCAGTTGCTACCAGAACTATTGCTCAGGCAACTCTTACCTGAATTCCTTACCCACAAAACTGAGCCGCAATGAAATGGTTGTTTTAAGTGACAAGAGCTGAGCTAACTTGGAACACAAAGATAACCACCGACATGGACCAACACGGATCATTTCATTAAATCTATGCATTCTCTCTATTTCATAGACTAGGACATTTAAGATCTCCCAGGAAACACGAGGTTAAATCCACATTTGAACCTGCACGTGGGAGCTTGGCTTCAGAGTGCTCTTGCCCTGAGGCCCTTGTTACACCGCCTCTTAGTGGATCCGTGCGCCCCTCCCGGAGGAGAGCTGGCATTTCAACCAAAAACATTACCTGCAGCCAAAGGAGAGTGGCTGAGAGGAATGACTTTTTCTGCCCCTGGGACCAGGTTTGAAAGAGAGGTGGCCAGATTTGGAGTCATGAATTGGGCCCCTCCCTAGGCAAAACTCAAGACCGTATGGGGATGATTTATGCTTCTCATGTACCCACGCTGACAGGGCTCCCGCGCAGGTCGAGCGCTTACTAAACGTTGTTCAGTGAACCAATAACCCGCGGAAGAGCGACAGAATCGGGGGACGGCCCGCGGGCTAAAATCTGGACAGAAAGCTTTTCCTGCCACCTAGCGGTTGTTCCCAGAACATTTTCCTCTGTGGCAGAGGAGGAAAATGGTAATGTTCCTTTGGGGATCTTTCCTGAACGTTTGAGATTATAAAATAGCCTATCGTTCCAGACTGGCGTCGGGAAGGACGAAAACGAGCCGTCCCACCCCGGAACCAGGCATATGGACTCTAAGGGGGTCTGTGGTCCTTGAGGGAGGCAGGAAGAAGGGGTTCTGCCTGCCGCTGCACTTGCCCTTCTGTCTGGAACATTCAGGGAGCCCTTCGTAAGCCAATAGTTGAAAAAAGTGATGTCATATCCTGTAGTTTGTGTCTTTATTTTTAATGCGTGTGGTCGCTGCAGGGTCTCACTACATAGTTCAGACTCGTGGAGTTCTTCCTGCTTTCAGCCTCCCCAGCGCTGGGATTACAGGCAAGCATCACTAGGGGGCCGGCATGGGCTCGACATGTGGTGCTGGGGATCGAACCACGGGCCCTGCGCTTGCCTAAGCTTGCCTAAGCAGGCACTTCAGTCCACTGAGCTACCTCCCTGGCCCACAGTCTGTAGTTTATCTTTTCCCTCCATGAAAGTTTCCCAAAGAGCAAGCTCACTGAAGTGAGGGATGGCTCTGAGAACTCAACACGTCCTGTCAGCAGCCACTCCACCTCCCAGCCCCTAGGTCTGCCTTCCCTCTCCACCCAGGCCTGCAGACTCCTGCAGCTTCCCAGCCCCTGCTGGCTCCTGGGCTGAGCAGCTACTCCTACTCTGCTCACTGACAAGAGCAGCTTCCCCTGGCAGTCTGGCAGGACAGAAATGTCCCCTGCAAGAGGACACCAAATGTCACTCTTGCACAAAACAGAGTCTCATTTTCCTCACCTGGAAACATCTGGACCACAAGCCTGTCCCTCTGGGAACTGTGGTAAGAGTCATGGAGGAGTTGGAGCCCAGCATGCCCACGGTGTTTGTGCTGTTAATTCCTAGGATAATATGTCTCTCCTCAAACTCTTCAGCCAGCAGCCAGCACCCACAGGCACCCCATTCACCCATCCAGCCTGAGTTTTTCCTGAAGCTTCCCTCAGGTTCCTTGGCTTCTCCCATCCCCTCCCTGTGGCCCTGAAAGCAGGTAAGAAAGGCAGGAGGACTTTGGTAAGAATAGACACTTTATTGTACACCAGGGTAGGGGAGAGAGAAAGAAGGGGCTCTGGGGTGTCAATGCCTCATCTCCTGCCCCAGGGCTTTGACCAACCATGAGATGCATGGGTTTGAACTGTTCTGAGTTCTGCCAGTTTGCAAAGTGGCTGCCCGGTGTATGTGTGCTTGGGTCTGTATAAAGCACGCCTCCTGTGAGAAAAGGCCTGGGGCCTCCTCCCACAGCACTAGTTGTTGGGCTCCAAGTGAAGGGGGAAGCAGCCCCCACTTTGGGGGCCTAGTGCAGGGACCCGGGGTACCCCCAGGGACCCAGGGAATCAGGTGCTTTCCAACTTGTTCAGTGTCACTTCTCTTTTTCACAGTGGGGAGTATTTGGTGGGGAGTTCAGCTATGAGGAAGGGCGGAGGGGCAGCCCCCTGTTGGGTAACACTGCTGCAGGCCTGCATGGGTCCCAGGCCTAGCTTCATGGCCTACATAGGCTGACTCAGGAGGGTTTCTCCTGGCACTAAGAAAGCAGTGGTCCCTGCAGAGTTATTGCTGGAGGGCAGAAGCCAACCTAACCTGCATCACATCGTGAGCCCCACCCTGTCTACCCCCCACTGTGGGTGCCCCCAGCGTGAGGCCTTGGGCTTCATGCTGCCTCAGTGGACAGGGCAGAGGGCTCCCTGAGCAAGAAGCTGGTGATTGGGGGCTGGTGGAGGCAGGCCCAGGGGCCTGTGACAGGCAACCCCTGCCCTGCCCCAACCCAGCGACCACAGCCCTGGAGCCTCTGTCTCCTAGTGGTCACTGCATGGACAGCACCAAAGCTGGGGGATGGGGACCCTGGGAGCAACTTGGGGGGCTGCCCCTCTCTGGCCATCTTGCTTCCTCAGGGAAGCGGCTTGTCAGGTGGCCCACCTGCCCCTGACTCCTGTGGAGTGAGCAGAGGGAATGGTCAGAAGGACAGTCAGGGCAGCTGTTCCTTTCTGAGTCACAACTCAGGGACCATCTCAAGGATAAATGCAGGACAGATGTGCTCGAGACACCTTCCTGAGGTCACCAGGCTAAGAAATCCAGGATTTTTCCTGCAGAGGAACCTGTGGCAACAGTGGGAATGGCAAAAGTTGACTGGAGAACAACTGCAGGGCTTTCCCACTAGGCCTCCTTCCCATCAGGACAGGAAGGCAAGAGTCACCAGTGAGAAGGAAACACTCACCCTTCTGCACAGCCGGGCCTTCCAGAATGCCAGCCCTGAGGCCTCACCACAGAGCTGGGAGGGAGCAGAGGCAGGGCGGCAGCATGGTTTCTGGGAAGGGGAGAGCACTGGGGGGGGGGGTCACAAACCAGCACCTACCTACACCCACACCCACAGATGTGCATAAAACACACAGACACACACACGCACACACACACGCATGCACTCATGTCTCAAGCTCTGGGCCCTACATCTAACGCACAACAAAGACACAGCCAGGACAGAGCCAGGCTGACAGTGAAAGGCTGTGACAAACACTACTGAGCCCACAGCCAGCAAGCAGCCAGCCCCAGCATGGCCCCTCCTGCAGGCTCATGAGCAGGGGCCTGGCCCAGCCATGCTACAAAATTAAAAATATATTAAATATACAGTGAAAATAGATCTGTACAGCACTGAAGAGAAAATAGTCCACCAGCCACAGTATAACATTGGGTTCGTCATTTCACAGCATTTACACCCACGTGTACAGATTGAATGTACAACAGAAATAGCATATACAGAAGAGTCTAGATAGGGGAGTGTCTCCTGAGGCCGTGCTCTTCCTGTTGCTAATTCTGCTTGGGACTAGGCTTGGAACCAGATAGGAGGTGTTGGCAGGTGAAGGGCCTCTCCTAGGGGAGATGTGTGTGGGGCGATCCCTCTTTACCCTCAAACACTGGAGGACAGGTAGGGCTGAGAAGGCTAGAAATGAGGGAAGATGTGGGGCAGTGTTGAGTGGAGGGGATGGCACCCTGGGGAGGTGGGGCCTAGGGGATCAGAAGTACAAGAGAACCTGGGCCTGCTCAGCCCTTCCCAGGACGGAGAGCATTCCGGGATCACAAGAGTAACTCAACCCACTGAAAAGATGCCCAGACCTAGCACTGTGGAATGCTCGATCCTGCTCCCACCCTGAACTCTCAAAGATGGAGCCAGTCTTCCTCCAGTCCTTCCATCTACCAATCCATTTGTCAATATATCTATCTATCCATCCACATCCATCCATCTATCCCTCCATACACCCACCCATTCATCCATCTACTCACCCATCCACCCACCCATCCAGTCCAGTCCATCCATCCATCCATCCACCCATCCATCCACCCACCCACCCATCCATCCATCCACCCAGTCCAGTCCAGTTCAATCCATCCATCCATCCATCTATCCCTCCATCCATCCATCCCCCACCCCCATCCAGTCCATCCATCTATTCATCTATCCATCCATCCATCCATCCTCCCACCCCCATTCAGTCCATCCATCCATCCATCCACTCATCCCTCCCTCCCTCCACTCAACCTCCCACCCATCCACCTACCCATCCATATCTCTCTAGACATTTCATTCAGGATCTGAATCCTCATGGGCTACTCTCTCAGTCCACCGCCTCTTCCAAGGAAGGAGGCTCTGAAGGACAGCACTGGCAGGGATGCTACCATCAGCTGTGGCTTCCCTTGGGTGCTGACCTGACCTCTGGACACAGACTTCACCTTGTCCCTGGTAACCCCCAATGCCCTCAGAAGTCTGTGGTACTGCCTGTTGTGGGCCAGAGAAGCTTGGGAAGGTCTCCATGTCATCTGCACACAATGTGCACACTGGTGGCTGTGCTTGTGCAACAGGAGAGCGCAGTGGCCTCAAGAAGCAGTGAGACCACCTGTCTTTTCCTCAGGAATGAGGCTTCCTGGGGATAAGCCCCTGAATTCCAGGGACCCCATTCCAGGGGAGAAGCTGCCACTAGAAAGAAAACTGGGCCCTAGGCAAAGGGAGACAGAGTTGTGCTTCACAATTGTGCTCCAAAACTCTGAATTGTGCTGGGAACTCTCAAGTTGTGCCCCGGAAACCTCACCCTGAACTGCCCCTTCTTTCTGGGGGAAAAGCAAAGGCCACCATCCTGGGCTCCAGATCAGTGGGAGCAGGCTGGGAGATGGCTAAGCCCTAAGGTGGGTAGGTTCTGGCAGGCTGCAAGAGCATACCCCGCTCAGCCCAGGTAGAGACGAGGACATCACTGATCCCACCTCCCCCTGGAGCCCATGCTCAAGCTAGAGGGCAACACCTACTTCCTAAAACAGGATCTGGAAGCTCCCATCTCCCGGCACACCTGCTTCCACCCCCAGCTCTAAGCAGGCTGCTAATGTCACTCTGTGCACTCCTAAGCCTGATGCCTTTCACCACCACCATGCAGCAGTGCAAGGAGACCCTCTCCAGACCTAAAGAAGGGTGGAGTGACCCCTACTTGGCTACTTGGAGCCCCCACTATACTGGGAATCAGGGCTTCTGGATGGTTCTGGTTACATGGCTGCAATTTGGTGAGAGGTTCTGAGGGTCAGGTGGACTGGGGGCCCAGATTGGGGGACAGAGCTATCCCTAGACTCTTGCTCATGGCTAGGAATTAGAGTCTGTTGGGACAGGGGTGGGGAACGAGGGAGGGTGGACCCTCTCTTCTTTGGCAGAGGGCTGGTCTGGGTCTTGTGGCCACATGGAGGAAGAGGCCAGGCCCAGAGAAGTGGGCAGGTAGGCGTGGGGGAAGTGGGCAGAGTGGGGGCTATGGTCACAGCTCTGACTCAGGAGTGGTGGCCAGGAGGTATCCGCTTCCGTAGCGTCCATTGGGGTTGCCACTGGTCTCCAGGGGTGATGTGCTGCCTGGCCCCAGATAGGAGCGGTGGGTGGGCATGGGTGAGGGTGCCTCGCTGGGCACCTTGCTGAGGATGAAGCGGGTCTCATCGTTCTCCTCCAGGTTGGAGATGTCCTTCATCATGCGGCCCTTCTTGTAGGACACGGAGAGGGTGTTGGACCCGTCGGCAAGCAGGTGGAAGTGTCGCAGAATGAAGACCACCGGCATGGGCAGGGTTGCCACGATGATGAGGCTGACCAGGAGGGCCATGGCCCAGTTAGGGAAGTACAAGTAGCGCTCGGCAGCCTGCGGACAGGTGGCAGTGAGGGTGGTGGTCCCGCCATGAGCGCCACCCTCCCAGCCTCCAGGACTGCTCCTTCCTGCCTTGGCCCACGGCCTGCAGCCCTCGCCTCCTGTCCTGGCCAGCAGAGACAACAGTTATTAGGAGGTGCTACTTGATTTTAGTTCACCACCTTGGTTCAGGGGTCTCAGCCTCTACATCTGCAAAGTGGATGGGCAGTTCCACTCCACAGATGAAGAGAAAGCACGCGAATTAGGAGGATTAGACAAGTACATTGCTCCTTTGGAGCCCAGTTTCTCCATTTGTGCTAAGGAAGAATGCCACTTATCTTTGGGTTAGTGTAGGTCACAGACGGTGCAAAGCCCTTGGGGGCTGACACGCAGCAGCTGTCCTCTACTGGTCTATCCCAATTACCTGTTGCATTAAGGCCCGGGGAGACACAAAGGTTCCTGGGGTATCTGGAGCCCCAGCCCTCACCTCCTCCTTGATCCATGCACTGTAGCCCGGGGGTGTCACCCCCAGCTGGACAATACTGGCTGTGGTCAGCACAGCCATGCACAGCGGGGACACGAACTTCCACATGTAGAAGTAGAAGCGATAGGGTCGGAAGCCCAGCATCTCTGTCAGCTCCTGCATGAACCTGCAGGCAGAAGAGAGGGCCCTGGAGTTGGGACCTTTGCCACTGTACCTGCACCTTCCCCACAGCCACCTCCTCCAGGAAGCCTTCATCAGTCCCTCCCGGCCTCGCTGGTCATCACCTTCAGTACTCCAAGCATGGGACCTGGAAGACAACTCGCACTCCACTCCACCCAGGGCTAGGGTACCTCCCCTCGGGCCAGCCCTGGGCCTGGGCAGGAGCCAGCCCTAGAGGGCTTCCTGCACCCAGCCCCTCACGCTGCCCTGGGTCGTGTCTCCCCCTGTTGGACAAAAGCAGCTGATTACTTCACTAACACTGCATCTAACTGTTGGCTCTGTGCACGGAATTCCAGGAAGTAGCCGGCTGTGTACCCAAATGGCATACCTCAGCTATACCTAAGGGAAACCTGGCAGTTCCGTCTATGACACATGCCAGCAAGCACAGTAGCATCAACAAATTGCCTATCATTGTCACCAATGGATTAAGTCACAGATGTTTTCATATCACATCACAGTTGTTAAAGTACTTGATGTCATTTATGTTCATCTTTAGTTTAAATTATGATTGTTAGATCCTCAACTAGATCTTGTAAATGAATGAATGCAATACAAATAAAGTACATTACCATTTTGCAGGCTTAAATGATAATTTGCAACTTTTCAACATAGTTTTCTACATAATCCTATATATTTTATCTTGTACATTCACAGTTTTATTTATTATTTATTTTTGTGGTACCAAAGATTGAACTCCAGACCTTGCGCTTGCAGGCAGGAACTTATGTTGCAGAGCTATCTTCCCAGCCCTTTTTTCTTTTCTTTTTTTTTTTTTTTTTTTTTTTTTGCATTTTTAGGGAAGGAGGAAGGATCTACGGGATGTTCAGGGTCTCACTACTAGGTCAGATTTGTAGTGATCCACCTGTTTACAGCCTCCCAAGAGCTGGAATTATAGGTGCACGCCACCACGTCCAGTCTCAATTGCCATCTCAGCACACCCTGGGGGCAGGGCCAGCATGGCAGGCCCAGAGATCAAATCCCCCGGTCCCTATGCCTGCTTGCAGGCGCTTTAATCTGCTGAGCTATTTGGCCAGCCCTTATCTTGTACATTCAAAGTTAATATTCTGGAAGGGTACAAAGGCACTGTCAATTTGCCAATGGCGTCCAAGGCACAGTTTGAGCCCCTGGAGCAGGGCCTTCTAACCCCGGAGTGGAGGCACTCCCCTCCTGTACTCCCCTATGACCCCTAGGAGAGAGCTTTGGCCCCAAAACCAGGGGAGACAGTGGACCTTGCTGAACACAGACACAGGGAGGCCACGGCCCGTGCTGAGAGAGGGCTGAGGGCTGACCTCGGAGCTTCCTGGTGACACAGCTTTGTCCTTAGACAAGAAATGCAGCTGGCCACTGACGGTGAGCAGGGCTGCCCGAGGCTCTGGCCATGACTCTAGATCCTTTGTGATTGCTCAAGCTTCTTACCCTACCTGACCCCAAACTTGGGCCCAAACCACACCTTAAAATTGTGAAGGCTGTAAGTTCAGCCTACTAAAGTCAGCAAGTTCTCTGAGGGCAGGGGAACTGGTGTCTTCCCTGAGCTCAAACTTCTGAAGAGGGTCAGGACCCAGGAAAGGAGCTGTGGAAACTGAAGGCAGTGTAGGCTGGTGGCAGGGTGCCTAAGAGTCCAGGACCTCAAGGTCTTGGCTTGGCTCTGTCTCTTACTAGCCAAGGGGCCCAGGGAAAACTTGACCTTTATCTAGCCTCAGTTTCCCAGTGCCAAAGGCCGTTGCCCCTGCCCCAGCACTCTGATTCTGTCATCTCCTGCCCATTCACAAGCAGCCCTAGCATATGGGACTCTCCAGATGTCGTAAGCAACAGACCCCTCCTCCTGCCTCCTTTTCCCCAGGCCCTCCTTACTTCTTGGTTCCATAGATCCAGGCCACAGCGATGTTCTCAAGGATGACGATGACAGTGAGTGGCAGGGTGGCCGAGTAGTCATCAAACATGGTGACAAAGTAGTTTCCAGAGCGCTGGACGAACAACAGCCCCACGAAGAATGCAAAGACACAGCAGCCCACTACAGAGAGCCGGGAGGCCGGTGTGGGGGCAAAGGTGCAGGGTGGGAGTGGCCCGGGAGTCTCGGGGGCACCCAGGTCCCTTCCACCATGCCATTTCCCCCAGGACCAGCAGGCACACTGCTGGAGGGATTGGATGTTGAGGTGCTGAGCTCCACCTCTACTGGGCAAGGTAGACTGGAAAGGGTGCATCAGTCTCCTGTCTTCCATACCCCTCCTGGCACAGGGCCTGGCCACAGCAGCTGCTCTATTTAATTACAGTATTGAATTTAAATGATTTACTTCATTGTTCCTGGGTGCTTTATTTCCACCTCAGTTTCCCCACCTGAGATTAGAAAGGTATTCCCCTGGGAATGCAGGTGAAAGGAGCCAGATATGTAGCCCAGCTCAACTCAGCAGGGGTCAAAGGGACCCAAACTAAGAAAGCAGAACTGGGGGAGGGCCAGCGCGGGGAGAGGGGGAACCCCCCCGCCTCTGGGAACTCTTGGCAGGCTCTTGGAGAGAACAAGACTGCCTGAGAGGCCACAGTTCTAGCTCAGGCTAGACCCACATTTCCAACTAGCTTTGTCCTCCTGGCTCCTGAGTACTGGTGGCTCAGTACATGGTCAGGCTCCAGCTGTGGCCCCATGAGGAGGGCTTTCAGACAAGAGGTTGTGAGTGATCCAGTTGGAACTCAGTATTTCTAAACTCAGAGCCAAACAAGACTGTCATCCCTGGGGCAGGCGAGGGCCTAAGGGGACATGGGGAAAGTTACCTGTGAACATCTCCTTGGGCACCTTGAAGGTGTCGATGATGGGTGTGGTGATGCCCGCCATCGTCCCGATCATGCTGCCCAGGCCCAGGTTGATGAGCATCAAGAAGAACATGACGGACCAGAAGGGGGAGGCAGGGAAGTGGGTCATGGCCTCAGTGAAGGCGATGAAGGCCAGGCCTGTGCCCTGCACGGACTGTGGGGGGCAGAGACCACAGCCTTGTGAAGAACACTGCCCGGGAGGCCCTGCTGCCTCGCCGCTGCACCTGGAGCTTTAGCAAGCACTGTTCCTTCCTCCACCAGGATCCCATTGGCTTGGGCCAATGGTCCTTAGGCTTTACTGGGCATCAGAATCCCCTGGGGGGAGTGTAAAGGTCCCACTCGGGATCCCCTTCCCAGGAAACCTGGAATCTAGAAGCTGCGCAGGGGCCCATCTGATCCTATTTGCTCCCGCCTAGAGGAGACCCAGGACGAGACTGATATTTTCTCAAATTGCCAGGCATTCTGGCCACACCTAGCTCTGAAACTCTGAGCCTGACTTGACCATCACAGTCACAGGCTTGGCTGCCCAAGGGAAGCTCGTGGGAACCATGACAATCCCTCACACCTAGGTCTCCCGCAGGACAATGATTTGAGGGTCTGGGGTACAGCAGGCCTGGAGGTTTACAGAACTCAGCAGTGACTCCGATGTGCAGCCAAGGTCAGAAAGCATTGCCCCCATGCTTGGCTCTGCTCAGAGTGTCCACACGCACCGGAGGCTGGTGTCACTCACACGCCATCCTGTAATGCCAGCGACTGGCAGGAAACACTTCTGAGCATGTCATTCTGGTCATTTAGATGCTGTTGAAGTTGTGCTATATGCAAATATTGCTAAGGTGCTAGTTTTATCCAGAGGCCCAGGCCATACCCATAAGAATGGGGCCAGGCTTCATGGAACACAGCAGGGGGCCCGTGGGTGCTGCTAGTCACCAGGGTAGAAACCAGGCAGGAGATGCCCAGAGGGCTCTGGTTTCAATCACCTGTGGAGGGGTCCGGATGCTGGACACAGGCCCTTCGGACCAATACAACTGACTTAACAGACGGCTTGGGCTCCAGCAAGGGGAAGCTTGTGGTGCTATGCAGAAGGGCAGGGTCGGCCTAGGTGTGGGCACTGGCTCTGCCTCACATGGCCTTGGTTCAGCCAAGGACCCAGGACCCCATGGCTGTGTCTCTGACCTGTGACCCTTTCTAACAGACAGTGCTTAGCTGTGAAAATGTAGACAGAAGAAGGCGTCTCAACTTGGGACTGAGCATTAATGAGGAGGCAGCATCTTTCTGCCCCATCATGATAGTGGGATTTGGACAGCGACAGCTAGGAGAAGGGACAGAAGTCTGCAGGGATGACACACATGGACTGAGGCTGGCTCACTCACTGACCAGCACCCCAACCTACAGGCCACTGGTAGGTAACCCCTGGTAAAACAGAGGACACTACTCAACTTGTAGAGCTGTCTCAAGGTTCAAAGGAGGTGGAGAGCTAAGGGCAGGCGTCAGCATATTTCATACGCCACAGATCAGGCGCTGTTAAGTGCCCTACCTATGGCAGGATGGTACCCAGTGTACAGGAAGCCCGCGTAATCCACGGGGAAGCAGCTTACGCCCCCTGTGGGTTCCAAGATATAGCATGTGTCTGCCTTGGCCCTTTGTCCAGCCTTGCGCCAACTTCAGGGCAGGGGCTTTGCCTCATGGCTTCCTGCTCTCCCTCTGGACAAGTCGGCCCTTGCCTGTTACATGAGACCACGACACCCTGTGGGCTTCCCAAGGCTTTCGCCCAAGCTCCAGCCACCTGTGGTCCATCCCTGGCTTCCTGCGCACACTAGGAAGGATGACCTGTCCCCTCACCTTATCTAGCTCATCCTCTAAGAGGCAGGGGTCTAGGCCCAGGGCTGGGAACTTGTCCTCCTTCACGGTCATGATGACATTGTACATCTCTGCATAGTCCTTGGTGGTCAGATGGGAGAAATTGACGTGGGGTGGGATGAGGTCTCGGCTTAGGACGTTGGAGTTGAGGTACCCCAGGATTTTCTCAGCATTCCTGTGGTACAAGAAGGAGAAGTCCAGTAGGAAGGCAGGACAGGGCTCTTAGGGGCACCTCCTGGACATCCAGGCGAGACTCCCTCCCTTCCGTAGGCCACTGATAGAGACATCTCCTAGCCTGTCCTTGTGGGCCAGCGCTGGGAACAATGATCTGATCTCATTCCCCAGAGGAGTGGAAGGGACCCCTCTTCAGGGCCCACTTACCATCCTTGGGTGAGTGGGCAGGGAAGGGAGGACAGGAGGGGCGATGCTACCTACTCGACCACACACTTCTCATTCATGATGTTGGCCTTGAAGCCCAGCACGGCAAATACCACAAGGGTGGCCAACACCGAGGTGAAGAAGTTGATGAAGGACACCAGGGCAGCATCGAAGTGGCAGTTGTTGTCTTGCTTGTTGTAGCTGGAGAAGGCTATGACGCCGCCAAAGCCCAGCCCCAGAGCAAAGAAGACCTGCGTGGCTGCCTCTCGCCACACCTGGGGATCCAGCATCTTGTCCAGCTGTGGGGAAGATGGTAGCAAATGGGGGGAAAGAGAGACACAGAGAAGACGGTTCATGCACCAGCACCGAGGGCCCCGCCACACCCCCTTCTCTTGGCCTCCACAGAAGTCAAAGGTAAAGTGGCACAGTAACAAGAAAGCATGCTGTGCGACCTTGGACAATTCACCCAACTCCTCTGAGCCTCAGCTTCTCCGCGTAAAGCATGAATGGCAGGCATACCAATTACGCAGTATTTTTTAGTAAGCAGAAAAGATGAAATAAATGCTAAGTAACAGTAAATTCTCAATTAATGTGAGCTGCTATCATCACTTACCTTGGAGCTGTCATACTAAGAAATGGCCACTGGGGGTATAGCTCAGTGGTAGAGTGTTTGCCTAGCACGCGTGAGGGCTGAGTTCAACCCTCAGTACAGACAAAAAGAAAAGAGAAGAAAGGCAGCCCAGCCAAGATCATTACACCCCAAGGCAACTCTACTCACTTAGACTATGGTGTGAATGGTGCCTCCTGCCGTCATATGGTCAGAACAAGAGAACTGAGAATACCTGACACTTTCTCCACCTCTAACTATGGAAAACAAAACAAACTTTTCTTCTCCCAGGTGCCCACCTGATTTCCCCTTTCCCCGAAAATGAAGCCCAAGGCTCATCCACGTGCATCTGTCTGTCCCTAATATCTGTCTCCTCTCCAGGATCTGATACCTCCTGGAGAGGGAGATCCTGCCTAGCACTTCTGTCCGCTCTCAGTCCTCCTAGGGACCACACCCACAATCCTATTTGGGTGGCATGGACAATGCAAAGCCATTTTCTTATCAATTATTCTTTTACTCATTGCCCCTTAAGGCAGGGACCTGGGGAGCAAAGGTGGGCAGGGTCCCGGATCCCTTAGACTTTACCTTCTGGCTACAGAGATGCATGCAGGTCAAATGACCCCACAAACAGATGCTAAACTGTAACTGTGACAAAGGCTGTGAGGGCCAGGCTCCCTGGGCTTAGAGAGTCTCTAGGGAGCTCTGAGGGGGCCAGGAGGCACCAGAGAGCTTTCTGGGGGGAAAGATCCTTGAGCTGACAGCTCGCAGATACCCGCTGCTAGAGCACAAAGCCTAGGCGGCATGGAGCAGGCAGGGCTGAGGAGAGGCGGTAAAGGCTTCCAGGGGCCTTGCCTGCATCCTAAGGAAGCACGCCCTCCAGCACACCATCAGGAGCTGCTCCAGCAGGTGAGCATTTCCAGAAGAAGCAGGTGGACACACAAAGGAAGCTGTGAGGACGCACCTTCCCGGGACCACGCGGAGGTGGAGGTGGCTTTGCCTGGATGACTTCATCGGGAGAAATGAGGCATTGGAGAGGGAGAGGCGCCAGCCACACTTCAGGCCTGCGTGCTGGGTATGTTACGGTGGCAACAGGGGAAGAGGAGTGGGTTGGTGGGGTTGGGCAGCACAGATAGAGATGTTTGCCCGGCAGCAGGTGGGTTGGACAGGTCTTCAAGGCATTTAGGAGGAGATGTCAAGTGGCACAGATGAGTTTGGTAGAGAAGGGAGCACCACTGGACACATGGGCTGGGAACAGCGCAAGTCTTGACAGGAAGTACAGCTGTGGCTATAGATACAGCCCGAGAACAGGCTAGGGCCTGGGGACAAGTCCTTCTCCGATGCTCTTTCAGGAAGGGAAGAAGAAGAGTCTCCAGGCCAGCAGGCGAAGGAAGGGGGTGACTGTGTGATAAGGCATGGTTTTCCCAGGGCCAGCACCAATGGTGGGGCCTGCAGCCAAGCGGGGAGCAAAGGAACAGAAGCGAGGTACAGGGAGGGGAGGAGAGGAGAGGAGCTGGCGGGGGGCGGGGGCGGGGGGGGGACGCCACGCGCACTGCGCGTCTTTGGAGCAGCTCTTCCTGGGATGGCAGGAGAAAGGACATAAGCAGGCAGGCGCAATGGAATC
>NW_004524660.1:1473266-1475341 GCF_000260255.1 Octodon degus
GGTCAGAGGGGCAGAAGTGATTCCGAGGGTCATGGTGGAGCGTGAGATGACATGGCTACAGAACTGTGGCGGTGCTGTCCTGTACTGGTGGGCCCACACTCTTGCACAAGCGGGGGTCTAGTTCTTTAGGAAAGATGAAATATTTCCTTCTTTACAGAAGAAACCCAGGCCCACAGTCCCTAGTCTAAAAGCCTGGACAGACTGGTTTTGGACTTCAGGTCTCTGTAGTTTTATTTTAGGAAGGTAATATGGCGCATATGCCACATTATTATGTAGGTCTTCTAGCAGGTCCTGGGGAAGCACCCTGTAATCCAGCACATCAGGATTCCTGCAGCGCAATATGAATTTTCACACCAAGCAAATCAATAAAGGCTATAAATAGCATTGTATCTGTACAGGTTGCTTTGCCTGCAAAAGAACTTGAGAGAGCAAAACAAAACCAAATCAACTTTTGTTTTTTAAAGAAATTTTGATTTGGTCTTGTGGCTAAGGAAATAGGCCTGTGTACACCTTAATAGAGATGTGGAGATTACGAAAAGGAAGAAAATAATTGTAGCTCCCCAGAGAAAAGATTTCTGTAACTCTTCTCTTTTGGGTGAAGGTTTTAAATGATCTTCCCCCCTCCTCCAACAAAAAAAAAATAAGAATGAAAATAGATGATCCTCCCCAAGGGCTCCGGAAGTAGATGGGGTGAGTTGCCCTTCCTGGTGTTCACGGGCATCCACTGTGACAGTCCTTCCACTCTGCTGGAGCCTAGTGTGTCCCTCAGCCTGGAAGCTGGGGCCTGCCAGGAAAGCCATGGGCATTTTGGCTCCAGCCAGTCTGAAGTGGGAGACTTCGGAGTACAGCTTGCAACAGACAAACTCTAGTCATTTCCCTCCATGATGAAAATCTTCCAAGGTTCCCATTGTCTTCTGGAAAATCTTTTTTCACTCCTGTATGTTTGGAATACTCTAAATGCAGTACAGAGGCACTATGGTCTCTCACACATCTGGTCTTGGCCCTGGCTGTCCTCTCTGCCTAGAATTCCCTTCCTCCTACTCGCTTTCTGGTGAACTATTTATTTCTCAAAGCCAGCACAGGCCAGGGAGATAGCTCAGTTGAATGAGTGCTTGCCTGGGAAGTGCAAGGTCCTGAGTTCAATCCCCGGTACCGCAAAAAAAGAAAAAATGGCCAGCACGGATACCACTCCTCTTTGAAGCTTTTTCTGACTGCCTGGCCCCTGGGCTCTCGCAGTTCTTGTCAGTGTCTACATCGCAGAATTTGTGTCTGTCTTCTTTCCAGAAGTTTGTGCCTAGGCTTGGAGCTCATCTCCTGTCTGTCTGTCTGTCTGTCTGTCTGTCCATCTGAGCCCTGGCTTGCATATGGGTGGTGCGCAAAGCAAGACAGTCAGGCAGACAATGGTTGGCTTCCCTCCTTGCAGCTGGGAGCTGAGCAGAAGGCCCAGACAAGGGCTTGCGAAGCATTACAGGCCTCTTGAGGCTGAGATACAGTCTTCTAGGACAAGAAGTTTCTTTGGATTTGAAATTTCTACTTTGTAAAACAACTTCTTTGTAATGCTTGCTTTCTGCCCCTGACCATTACTGTTTTAGTAACTATTCCTGTTTGTCCTGAATCAAACATTATGATAATTTTTATAAGAAGTTCCAGACCACCACCTGTGAGACTCAAAATCTTGCCATCTTTAAGGTGCTCTATGCTCTCTGAACCTAAAAAAAGATGTGGACAAATTCTTGGCCCAGTTACTGTTCCAGGCCAAATTTCCTAAGCAGGGACAGCCACTCCCTGGGAGACAGCACAGTCCCAGCGGCACTCTCAGAGCTGGTACAGCAGCGTGGGGGTTTTCTCAGAGGGCAAGGCATGATTGCTATGTATGTGACAATTGTGGATGGAAAAAAAAGTTGGTTTTGGTTAAGATTGTATCTATCATTTTTTCCATTTTAAAATTTTATTATAATGCAAATAAAAACAGGATAATGCAATGACTTCCCTCTTTGCCTGATTCTAGCGATAATCGATACCTTGAAAATCTCACTGCCTGCATACGCTACCCATCTCTCCACCCCTACACTATT
>NW_004524660.1:1475721-1477260 GCF_000260255.1 Octodon degus
GCCGCTGAGCTATATCCTTGGTCCCCTACAAAATTTTGAAGGAAACACGTATCCAAATCCAACACTGATAAGGCCCCAGAACAGCACAGCACCCGAGGGTGCCAAAGCTTGACCTGCAAGGAAGATGTACCACGTATGAGTGTCCCCTTGGCATCCCCACACCCAGGCTGTAGTCGCAGGGAACTCTCAGGGATGGAGATGAACACATATCCCCAGCAATCATGTGGAGTAAACTGAGTCAGATGCTGTAACCATGAAATGCCTGTTCCTTGACTTTAAAGGAGGCTCTTGCCAGGCTGCATCAAGGCCCGCGTCAGGATGCCCCTGTGCTCTTTCCAGACAGCAGGATGTGACGGCAAAACGGGAGAGAGGAAATGAATGGAGTTAAGCTTGCGCCCTCCTCAGGGTGCTTGCCCTGAAGCCCAGCAGCAGCTCCCTGCTGTTTCCTCAGCACAGTGGCTGAGTCACTTCCTCACATGGGCAGCCAGGTGCTTTATGGCATTTGACTCACTGGCATAAAGATGCGTCTGAATCCACAAGCAGCTGTTGGGCCCTAGCGTGAGCAGGCGTGCGACAGCAGTGTGTGGCCTTGCCTCTCAGCCGCTGCTGCACCCCTATCCGTGAAGAGCTAGATGGGACCACGAGACACCAGATGGCACTGGAGTGCTAGATTCCCACTGCTCCAAACAGTGTCACCTTCACAAGGGACAAGGACAATAACAGCTACTGCTTACCCTGCACCGTCCTCTCGCCAGGAGCAGCCCCAGGAGCGCTCCTGACAAAATGTGCAGGGATGCTGTTGTTTAACCTGTGTGCAGTTGTGGAAACAGAGGCCCTGAGGGAAAAGGGACGCCTAGCGCTGTGATGAGCTGGGGACTGAGTCCACACTCGGTCACAAGCCGGACTCACTTCCTCGCCCTGCCCGGTGCCCTCAGCTCTAACGGTAGGAGCCAAGAGGTTCCACCTCTGACCTCTGTCCACAAGCTTGGAACACTGAGGGAACCCATTTATCTTCTCTAAGTGTTACACGTACCCTTGATCCTGCACTCTCTCCCCCTCCCCTGGACCTCAGAAGCCCAGTTCTTCCCCAGATATAACTTGATGCCAGCTCCCCGGGTACCCCCAGTGATGTTTACACATATACTAGCAACACACACACACACACACACACACACACACACACACAGACTACAAAACATAATGTTGGGGCTCAGCAGTCTAAACACCTGCCTAGGCAAGCACAAGGACCTGGGTTTGATCCTCGGTGCCACATGCTGGGCTGGCTCCAACCCAGGCATGCTGAGCTGGTCACCAAGACCAGGCGTAGTGGTGCACACCTGTAATCCCAGTGCTGGGGAGGCTGAGACAGGAGGATCACTGTGAGTCTGAGCATTGTGGCAAGACCATATACCAAATACGTGTGTGTGTGTGTGTGTGTGTGTGTGTGTGTGTGTGTGGTACTAGGAACTCAGAACCCTGTGCTTGCCAGGCAGGTGTTATTCTACTGAGCTATCTCCCTGGCCCTCAAATACATTTTTT
>NW_004524660.1:1477360-1481862 GCF_000260255.1 Octodon degus
CTGTGCTTGCCAGGCAGGTGTTATTCTACTGAGCTATCTCCCTGGCCCTCAAATACATTTTTTTAAAAAACATGCCCAAGTGTGCATGTGTGGCTCTCCTTTTTCTCCACCGTCCATGGAACACCTCCTGCTCATGGGACACTGCTTGCCCCAGCCCTGACAGGTAACCGGGATGCCTGAGGCCCAGAGTTCCTGCAAAGCTGTCCCCCATCCCTGTGTAGCCCCACTCTACAGTCATCTAACCTCTGTGGGAAAAGGCAGTTGTGGGGTTTCTACCTCTAGGTCAGCAGACATGGAGGGGCAGGAGGAGCACCATAGTGCCCACACTTCAGAGAGAACCACACAGTGTAAATCCACTGCTGCCTAAGCCCTGCCATGGTAATGGGAAGCAATCTGCTGTGGGAATAGTCAGGTGTCAAAAGCTGTCCCCAAAGGACTGGCAGATAGCTCAGCGGACTAACGCACCTGCTTAGGCAGAGCTCAGCAGCCGGGGTTTGATCCCTGGTCTGCTGTGCTGGCTCCCCCCGTGGGGCAAGCTGGGACAGTGATTGAGACTGGGCATGGTGGTACATGCCTGTTATCCCAGAACTTGGGAGGCTGAAAACAGGAGAATCACTACGAGTCAGATCTACATAGTGAGACCCTAAAGACCGTGTCCTAAATACAGAAAAAAAAAATCTGTCCCCATCTCACTGAAAGGGCAGTGATGGCCACGTTGGTCAAGTTTATGCACACTCCGAGTGAGTGACCAGGTGCCCACCTGTCCCTGGCCCTTGCCTCTAGCGCAATGACGTCACACGCACCCCTCCTCAGGACTGCAATTCCAGCTCCTGCATCCTTAACCTCAGCCGACTACACTGCTTCCTACCCCACTGCAAGATGTGACTCACCAGAAGAGAACCTCGTTCCCCTGGAGAGTTCCCCATAGCTGCTCGCGGCAGCAGCAGCCCTGGCCCTGGGGCTGGCCCTTCTCCAGCTTCTGGGGGAGTGCGCGTCCCTTGCTAAGACACTGCTTCACGAGCCTGGGGCCTGTTCCTGCTGCCACTGCACTTTTCCCACAGCACACCCCCCGTATGGATATTTAAAAATTGTTTTCAATGATTTTCAGGATCACAGAGTTACACAATCACCACCACAGCCAATCAGAACCTCTGCATCACACCAAGAAGGAAGCCAGGACCCAACTCCATCATTCTCTGTATCTCCCTAACTTTGTCCCAAGCTCAGCCCTGTATAACCACGAATCCACTTTCTGTCCCTACGATTTGCCTGCTCTGGACACTTACACAACTGGCATCACACTCGGGATCATCTGCACCTGGCTTCTTTCACTTAGCTCAGTGTTTTCGAGGGTCCTCCATGTGTAGCGTGTAGTAATACTTCATTCTCTGTGGTTGGGTAACATTCCATTGCATGGTCATACCTGTCCCCTTCTGTTTATCCCTTGATAAGCTGATGGACGTTTAGGGTGTTCCTACTTTCTTCCCATTACGGATCATGCTGTTATGAACATTCATGTTCAGTTTTTGTGTGAACATATGTCTTCACTTCTCTTGGACATGGGCCTGGGAGCGGAACTGTGGGAGCATGCGCTGATTCGGTTTAACCTTTGGAACTGCTAGACTGTTTTCCAAAGCTACGGCACTATTTTACACACCCACCAGTGGTGTATGATGGATTATTTTTATCATATAAAATTCTGAAAGAACACCCTTGAGTCCATGGCGCTCTCCTCTTGCTATCCTCTTTCTCTTTTCTCTGCTTCTTTCCACTGCAAAACTCCTGAAGATAAATGGCCTTTCCTACTTATGTCTAATCCCTCGTCTCCCATGCCCTTTCAACCTGTTACTACTAGATTTTCTCTCCAGTGCTCCTCCACAATAGCTTTCGTCAAGGTCACCAGTGATGCTTCTGCTTCTGAGCCATGGGCCATTTCCCAGTCCTCATCGCTTGACCTCTCGGCAGCTGGGGACACAAATGACCGTACCCTCTTTCTTTAGGCATCTTCATCTCTCTGCCTCTAGGATGCCTCTGCCCCTCCAGCTCCTCCCTCACCAGCCCCTCCTTCCCCAAGCTCTAAACGCTGGGCCCAAGGTCCAAGGGTTCAGTGTACAGTGTAGCTCTCTGACACTCCGCAGGTGATTATAGACCACTGGGAGGCTTTCAAGTCTATTACTCCAGACTTCTGGGTTTGAACCTCCAAACATGACTTCCAGATTCATATATCCTGCTGCATAGTCAACTTGGGTACCTATTTGACTTTCATAAACCTGTCGTATCCAAAGCCATGGTCCCTCACTACATCTGCTCCGGCCACGTTCCCCCCCCCCCATTTCTGCACATGTCAACTTCATCTTCCTGGCTATTCATCTGAAGGACTCTGGAGCCACCCTGGACATTCCTCTCCTCCTCCCACATTCACCTCACACCCATCCTGAAGCAAATCCTGCTGACTCTGCCTCCTAAATACGCATTCAACCCAACCACCTCTCATCCCCCCACCGCCACCTGGGCTCAAGCTGGTCACCACTCACTTGGGCAATCCTTCCAGCTGTCTCTCTGCTCTCCCTTTGCCCCTTAGGTCCTCTATGGCAGGTCCTTAAGATGCTTAAAGTGGTCAGATCATGCTTCTCCTAACCCAGATCTTTCCAGTGGCTTCTGAAAGTATCAAAGAGGACAGCCAGAAGAAGTGCCAAAGTCCTTACTTGGCCCACCAGCGCCTCATGATCTGCCACTGCTCTACCCTCCCACCCGCTTCTCTCCTGTTTGGGCAGCCACACTGGCCTACTTGAACTGCATGACACTCCAGACTCTAGCCCTTCGCACTCACTGCCCCATCTGGAATGCAACGCCTGACCTCCACATGCCCCCTCACCTTCTCTAGGTCTCCATCCAAATGTCACCTTCTCAGCAAGCCATTCCTGGGCTACACCTCACAGAGCTCAACGCTTCTATCTCAGTACCTCATCCCTTCTTTCTCTGTTTTGCTTTTCCTCCAAGCAACGTCAATCTCTCTCTCTCTCTTTTTTTTTTTAAGTCAATCTCGATCGTCTGTCTCCTCCCACCAGCATATGAGCTCCACAAGGGGTATAAAGTTGGTCTGCTTTATTCTCTGCTGAGTTCCAGGAACCAGAACAGTGCCTGGCACATAATGGGCATTCAGTCAAGTTCTGTTGTGTGAATGAAAACTTAATGCTAGGCACTGGGGTGTTTTCAGTCTTTTGCCACTAAAGCAAATGCTGTAATGACCAATACTTTATATTGCTTATTTTGCTTATCTGCGAGAACACCTGCAAGGCAAATTCCTAGAAGCAGAATGACCGGGCCAAAGGATGTGACCAGTTGGGATTTTTTTTTTAATTTTTTTTTTTTTTTTTAGTGGAACCGGGGATTAGAACTCAGGCCCTTGCGCTTGCCAGGGAAGCACTTATTCCACTGAGCCATCTCCCCGGCCCTATCCAGTTGGGGTTTTGGTACACTCCCTGAGAGCTTGGGTGATTAGAAAACCCACTGCAATGCACCACTGTATGTTGAGCAAATTGTACGCATGGTACATGCTGACCTGAGTTTGCAACTCGATGGAAAAAAAATCATCAGGAGAAAAGCTGTCGGGAACCTGAAGAAGTTCATTAGCCACTCGCAGCACTCACTTTCTGGCCCACTGGAGGCAACAGTGGGTGACCCTGCTACCCTGGCCACACTGCAGCCGTCATACGCAGTAGCTGCTCGAAGGCTTGGACCCAAAGCGCAGGTCCCCAGCCTGCATTGCTTCTGGTGATGAAAGACTTTATAGGAGGGAAGACCTTCAGTTCATTCAGCAAAATCCATAGCAGTATCTCTTCTACCAGGGTTCTGAGGTGTTCTGGTCAAAAATTTTTCTTGGATTTTGCCCACACTGCCAAGTGGCACAACCCCTAGAGAGATCATTTACTTTGTAGTCTGTATAGTGCAGCAGCACCCAGCCTGGGCAGCTGCGGCCAACTGACCTGGCACTCTACAGCACTAGGGCTAGAACTTGACATGGCTTCCAGGGCCCCTCATGACTCCCTCATCCTGTCGCAGGGTGAAACTGTCGTGGCTCTGGAACAGTCCGTTGCCCCACACAGACTGCTGTCGCTGCCTCTGAGAGCAGGCCCACTTTTCTTGTAGATGACGTGGAAGAATCTGTGATGGGGAACTCTGCGCCCATCGATCTGCCCTGTCTCAGGCAAGCAGTGCCACAGACGCTCATGGGCCTTGCTGGAGGGACCATGGTCCCTGAGGAGGCCCCTTAACCCGCACCTGCCTGCTCAGCTCGGCTTGTGAAGGGGGCAGGCTGGTGCTGCCCGGCAGAACTCTCAGGGGGCAAGGTGTCAAGATGTGGAGGTCAGAGCGGGATGGGGCAGGGGCTGTGCCATGCTGGTTCTTAGGGACTTGGCTCCTTTAGCGTCTTTTGGGTCTGATTTTTAAAAAATAATTCCTTTTTTATTTTTGAAAGAAAGAAAAAAGAGAAAAACATATAT
>NW_004524660.1:1481962-1530216 GCF_000260255.1 Octodon degus
AAAATTTGCAGGATCAAAATATATGATTTTTTTTTCTTTCTTTCTTTCTTTCTTTCTTTCTTTCTTTCTTTCTTTCTTTTTTAAATAGGGGGTCTCCCTACACAGTTCGGACTCATAGTGATCCTCCTGTCTCAGCCTCGCCAGTGCCGGGACTACAGGCACGTGCCACCACACCCAGTTCCGGGCCCAGCACGACCAGCACAGCCAGCACGGCATGCGGTACCAGAGATCGAACTCAGGACCTTGTGCTTGCTAGGCAGGCGCTTAGATCGCAGAGCTTTCTCCCCAGCCCTGGATCTGATTTTTAAAGTCTCAACTCCTGAAGATTCTGTTCTCTGAAAACACTATGGCAGATTCACACAATTTCTTGAACACTCAAAAAATGGGATAAGAAACAGTGCTTATTGGACTCATTCCTCCCATTTTCTATCCATCATATTGGCAAAAATGTAAGTCTGGAAAATGTGGAGTAAGTGAGGTTTTCTTATATAACCGGAAGGGGTGTTAACATAGTCACTTAAGAGATCGTTTTGGCTGAAGACAGCTATGTTCTTTGAAATAGTAATTCCACTCTTAAACATATATATCCTGAAGAAATTTGTGCACAGAGACCCCTGAAAGGTTTACTGGCATATTATTTGCAACCCTGAAAACTGGAAATAGTTTAAATGATCATCAACTAGAGAAAGAAGAAATTTTAGCTTACTATCATGGTGGAACATTATATAGCAAAAAAATGGATGTAGTGTGTATAGGAATTCAAAAGCAATTTAAGCAAAAATAAAAGCAAGTTACAAACTTACATAAAGTTTGAGAACAAACACAAATGTTACATATTATTTATGGATGTATAAATGTGTATGACAAATTTTAAATATTATGTTAGCAGGATAAATCCCAAATTCATGATAAGGATTGCCATGGTTTAAATACTGGTGTGCTCCCCACAAATCTGGGGTTGAAATCTAGCATTTAGCGTGACATATTAAGAGATGGGAGGAGACAGGAAATGGCTAAGTCACAAGGGTTCTACTCCCTTATTAAAAGGTGCAGAAGAATTCCCTGGCCCTTCCCTCACTGGGGAAAAGCCATTTTTGAAGCAGAGGGTGAGTTCCTACCACATACCAAGTCTTCATATGCATTGATCTTGGCCTTCCCAAGCTCCAGGCCTGCAAACAATGAATTTCTGTTGCTTACCAACCTCCTGGCCTAAAGTATTCTTGCTATCAGAGCAGGAGTGGACTAAGACAGTGCTTATCTACAGAAAGGGAAGGAATGGGATCAGGATAGGTTATGTAGGCTCTTGTGTGGCTTCTGTAATGTTTTTTGGTTTTGTTTTGTTTTTTGGCAGAACCGGGGATTGAACTCAGGCCCTTGCGCTTGCCAGGGAAGCGCTTATTCCACTGAGCCATCTCCCCGGCCCCCAGTGTTTTGTTTCTTAAGAAGGCTTATTATGTATGAGATACAGGTTCATGGCCTGAGAGGTTTCCAAGAGTACCTGATTCCAGTAGGGAGCAGCGCTATGCGCTGGAGCCAGGGGCTGAGTTCAGTGAGCCTGCTCCCTGTGGTCCCTGAGGGATCCCTTCTCACCGCCGCAGGCCCCCAAGGAGACCTCTGTGACCTCCACACTGAGGACCATCCCCAGAGAACGTAACCCCCACAAAGCTCCAAAACCCAAGCGAACGCTTTTGATCATGATTCTAGACAATAGCTGAAGCCATTCACAAGGGCAGCTCTCCTTCTCCTGGCCACCTACCCACCGGAAACCAGGACGGTGATTCTGTCCTCTTCTCAGCTATCTTGTGTTCACAAGAACCCTCCAACCACAGCATGGCTGGAGTGCCCTTCGCACCTCCAGAGTCTGCACGTGCCTCACAGTGTGGCCTTGCAGTGTTCATGCCAAAACCTGAGGTAGTTCCAGCCAAGGATGCTGAGGGCCACTGTGCGTGGCGTGGGGACTGCAGGTGGTGTGCACCACAGGCCCTGTTAGATCTGGGGTCTTCTTTTGTTACTTTGTGTGAACAGTCTGTGTAAAGTGTGTGTGTGTGTGTGTGTGTGTGTGTGTGTGTGTGCACGCGCACACGCCTGTGCTAGGTAGAACTGTCTATCACTGTGACCTCCAGCCAGCCAGCCAAGTTCTGTCCCAGGCCTGAGTCTCAGTGGGCTGGCTGCTACTCATCGGCTAGCTCTGGGCCTTCTGAGCCCACCAGCTGGGGATACTAACGCACACTGCTTGGAGCAAGTTAAAGGGCATGTTGATTTGCACTTGAAATCTTCATTTCCCAGTGGACTGACCCGTGCTGGCTGTGGCCGGTGGTCACTAAGCGGCCACCCTCAAGAAGCTGGGCACGTACCTTAGGAGTTCCCGTACGTTGGTTGTGCCTATTGTGAAATCTGAGTGGAGATCCTGCTTGTCTCTCTCAAGGGCTATTGAGAGGACCACGAGGAAGCGCGAACAGGCTCTGTAAGGTTAAATCACTGCCCACGTGGCCTCTGACTGTTAGTAAAGTAGCAAGCAGTGCTCCTTGGATTAGGGCGCAGACTGGCATTCTCAGGAGGAGCGCTTCTTTCTTAGGCATCACCTCGGTTCCTGCTTTCCCAGATCCATAAAATGAAGCCTCTCTATGAGCATATGAATGGTGCACTGTGCCCACTCCACATCCCAGTCAAAGCTGGGATTTTCTCAGGACTGTTTAGAGCTTTTGCATACCCTTGCTCACATGATTCCCTTTGACTACAATGTCCTACTGTGACTCCGTGAAATCCTATCTGCTCCCTAAAGCTTAATTCAGATGAGACCAAGTATGTTCAGGGTGGTATGGTCACAGACCCTACCGCTTAGCGACATACATCCTCTTCCCTGACCTTTATTCCAAGTCCACTCAAGTTGATGTGCTACCCCTCTCCTTAGAATCTTGAGGGCAGAGCTATGGCCCCTTTCCTTGTGCACCCCTCCAGGGCCTGGCAGCACACCTGATGCACAGCAGTGCTCAGTGAATGTTGAACTACACACAGCCAGCCAGGCCTCTGGACCTGTCCGTGTTCTGCAGCAGGAGGGAGGCACGCTCTTACCTTGGGAGTGAACATGTGCAGGATGCCGTCAATTGCCCCTCGCAGCAGCAGCCCTCGGACCAGGAAGCAGGCCAGCACCACATAGGGGAAGAGGGAGCTGAAATACATCACCTGCCGGGAGGCCAGGGACCCAGCATCAGCAGAGCCCTTCTCGTAGAGGGCAGGCCTCTCCCTGCTCACAGTAGGCCACAAGAACCTCGTCTGATATCAGGCTGTAGAAAACAGGGCCAAACCCAGCACCCAGCTGGCTCTGAGCCCAGGCAGAAGCAGGAACAGGACAAGCTGGAGCCAGCATGGCTGTGCCTGGGCTTGGCTGCCTGTGGGCCAGCGGGCTGGGTTAATAGCAGCCAAGAGGTGAGGGAGCCATGTGCTATCCATCCTCCTCTTCCCCATGGACCCTTCAAAGATCGTCCCTGTCCCTAAGCTCCTATGACAGAAGGACATGGACAAAGCCCCAAGCAGACCATCAGGAAGAGGCCTAGGTCTTGTGAGCCTGGACTGTGAACATCTGCTGCTCTGAGCCAACCTGCAGGGCCGTGTGATGAACGGCATAGAGCCTAAGAGGGGGTGTGTTCAGAGCTAGCCAACTAAGACCTGCCCCTGCCTCTACCGCTCACCAACTCTGCGCCTCTGGTTACTTAGCCCCAGTGGGTCTCCACGCCTCTATTTCTAACACAGGTGTGACAATTCCCAATTCCTAGGGCTGAGAACCCGGTGTGTTCTGATCTGTGGCAAGCCTGACAAGTGCCGTGCAGTGTTGGCTGTTGGCTTGGCCCTTGGATGAAGCAGGCCAGTGTCTAGGGTGATACCGCCTTTCCAGAGTGTAGCTTGCTGCCTCATCAAGATCAGTAAAAACCTGGAGCCCAGGTTTGAGCTCTGAGACTGACTGGCTGTAAGGTATCAGGCAAGGTCCCTTTGCCTCTCTGGCTAGTTTCCTCATCTATGAGGGGGTGGACAGGGACACAGGATCTTTCTTTCCAATTTCTAGATGTCCATGAGTAATGAAAAGTGACAGATAAGGAAGGGTCCTTCTTTACAAGGGACTGGAGCCGTCAGGGGAAGGCGTGTGGGGCTTGGCTGGTGCACACCACCCCAGAGAATGAGCCCCTGGAGAGTGGCCCCCAGGACTCCGAGGCCCCCCCCACTGGGCGCCCACCTGTGCACTCGGCGCCCACCTGTGCACTCAGCGCCCACCTGTGCACTCGGCCCTTTAGCTGTAGACGTGGCAACCTCACGGTTTCATCCACATCACTCAAAGCAGCTTACTCTAGAGGTTTGCTTGGGAACTGAGGGCCTGAACTTAGATGTTCCTGGGTGAACGTTTCTGCCTTTTCTTCTCTTTAACATCTGCAGAGCGGGACTGAATCGTCTGAGCACCGAGGTAGGAGGGGCCAGGGCAGTGGTTTCCCAGCGAGCTCACATCTGGAGGGCTGCCGGGATCAACACTGCAGCAGCACAACCTCCTCCCCTGGGGCCGGAGCCTTTGCTGAGCCACCCAGAGGCTGGGTCCACCTGAAGGGCGCTCGGCTGGTGACTCGGGACCCAACTTACCTTGCCGGAGGACTGGATGCCCTTGACGACAGCCATGCCTACGATGCTCCAGGCCATAAGGAGGCACAGCGTCATCTTCCAGTTGAGGCCTCCACTCTCAGAGATGGAGTTGGAGATGTCCAGGGCCTCTCGGTACCAGAAGTAGGTAGTGGCTGAGCTCTTCTCACACTCTGCCTCCACCACTGAAACCACAGCAAAGGCCCCAGGGCCTCAGAGCTGGCAGCCATGGGGGAGGGGTGGCAAGGGGGTGCTTCCAGAGGGGTTGTGCTTGTTCTAGACTAGTCACAATCCAGCAGATCTGGGCCAGTGCTGGGCCCTGAAGGAAGCTGGGAGACTCTAGGACACACTGACCTGGCAAACTCAAACACAGGCAGGAGGTGGTACGGGGGTAATTTACCAGGTGAAAGGGAGGGAAAGTCAGCGTGAAGTGTGCTACAGGTCCTCAGGTGGAGATCCTGAGCTAGGAGCTGGAAACCTGACTTTCAACTCAGACCACTGGTTACATGGTAGCGTGAACTGGGGAAGGTGGCTTCCAGGCCTCAGCTTTCCCATTTATAAAGTGGGTTAAAATCACCCAGCCCTGGAGAGAGGGACTGGCACACAAATTCTGATTGTTCCCAGAGCGTGTGGTGTTAGAGTAGCTAATCACACTTAAAGAACTCAGCAATTCCCCATTTTACCTACGCTTATTATTTTATCCAATACCTTAAGAAACCCTGTGGGATAGGCTGGAAAGAGATCTGGGGAAAGGGAAAGGGGGCAAGGGTATTAAAGCGCCCAAGGTGACACAAGGAGCCCAGGAAATTCCACCTCTGAGCACTGAGCCTGTTAGACTCTTTCCTGAACTGAGGCTAGCTGGAGTGCCCAGCGAGGGCACCTCAGGGTCCCACACTTGCCTGCCACGGTCCCATTCCTGATGACAGGACATTCACTCCAGGGCAGTGGGTACTGAAAAGACTTGAAGAAGTAGAAGATGCTCCACCCAATGATCACATTATAATATAGCCCGACGAAGAGGCAGACCTGAGGACAAGGACCGGGCAGGGTTACCGAGACGGCAGGCAATGCCACCCCAACCCCCCTCCCACCAAGGCTTGGCAGCACAGGCCAACAACTCAGAACACAGGTACAGAGGTGAAGGAATGCAGGAAACCCACAAAAGAATTCTTTGGCTATTAAGGTTTCATCTTTTTTAGTATATGTGCTGCCGAAGCGAGCACAAGGTTTCATCTTTTAAGTAATAAACTTAAAATGTTACTCCTTTCCAGTCTGAAATGCCTCTGAGATAGCTGAAGCCCTGAAGACTCAGGATTCCGAGTGGAGCACCACGGAGGCCTGAGCAGGTTCTGCCTTTATGGAGTGTGGCCCCAGGCAGCTGAGCTTTCGCGATTTTGTGGCCTACTGGCTTCCTGTGTGCTCCTGTCTCCCAGACTGCTGTTCTCCTTGGTAGGATTAGTAGCCTGCCTCTAGAAATAGATCTCTTTTCATTTCTTGGAAACACAATAACTAAGCTTGGGAGAATTTTATTTAAAATAAAGTGTGTGGACTCTGAGGGTAGACCCAAGGGGTTTGTTTGAAAGCAAAGTTTCATCGGCAGGGATTTGTCGTATCCATTCTGGACACGGAGAGCTCCATTCTGGGGGCCTGGCTGCCTCAGGCGGCAGCAGCAGAAGTTGCTGGACCACGCGGGCAGGGAGGTGATGGGATGGGGAGCAGAGGTAGGCATCTGGGGTGGTCCACACAGCCCCAGAGAACCCTGGCTGAGATGCCCCAGGGTTGCTCGGTGAACAGGCCCCAGCTTTTCTAACTTTGCACCAATTGCAAATAGCACACGTGGCTCTCTCAGTTTAGGAAAACAGCGACTCTGGCCCTGGAAACCTGGTGATCTCCCCCGCAGCAGTTCCTGTTTCCAACTCGGTGCCTGTCCCCCAGCCTGGACTCACAATGCAGCTGGAAAAGCCAATGCCTCCCAGGCGGGGGCACACGTAGTGCCACACACCAATGCTGCCACGGCGGATCCTCTGGCCCACAGCCAGCTCCAGGAAGAAGAGGGGGATGCCAATGATGATGAGCAGCACCAGGTAGGGCACCAGGTAGGCACCTGTGGGGAGAGGAGAGGGCTCAGAGGATGACTGCAGCACAGCAACAGTGACAGAAGGGTGGCGGTCTGTCCCGCAGTCTCTGCCACACTGCAGATCAGCGGCACGTCCCCAGGCCTGGGGCTCCTCTGTGAATGGCCTGGCTCATGCCTGTGATCTAGCCCATAATGGCCCATCTAGATTTTCCTTTTCTGACACCCCCTAAAAGGCTAACGGGGTAATCCTATGTGTATCAAGGCCTCCTGATCACCAGACTAGGTTCAGAGACAGACAAGACCTCTGTGCCTCTTGGGGATCCCCCTGCACGAGCAGACAGGCAGTCACGCAGACCTTCCGTGGGCCTGCTGGAGAACGTGTGGCCACACTCTTCCCACTGTCAGGGCAGGGGCACGGGTGGCACAGACCCTGCTCACGTGCCCTCACAGACCTAACCCACCCACATCTGAGCCAGATGCCGACGCAGCAGACTGGGCAGCTCCAGGGAAGCAGGTTTGGAAGCTCTCCAAGGAGAGAGGGTCTGACTAGCATTGTCATTAATCCACAGTTAATTGGGAGGAACGAAAGAGAAATTAGCTGTTCAGCAAAGCGAAGTCAGAAGGATCATAGAGGAGAGAACAGATCTCACTAAAGATTCCAGATGAATAAGCGCCTGCCTGGCATGCGCTAGGTCCTAAATTTGATCCCCAGTACAGGAAAAAAAAAAAAAAAAAAGATTCCAGATGACAAATTAATCCTGCTGCCTAAACCTCACTGTAGACACAATCTCGATTCTAAGTGACAGGGCATTTAGCAAGAGAATTAAAGCCACATCCAGACACGGCCGAGTGCACCCCACAGAGAGCTGTGCCAGCTACCTAGTCCTATTAGCAGCATTGTCAGCCAATGTCAAACAGCGTCAGGGCCGCCCTGCTGACCAGGGTCCTGATGGTCACCCAGCACTGGCAGACCAAGCTTTACAAGGCAGAGGTCTCCAAGAGCACCCCCGGCCAAATTCTTCTGCCCCTATAGCATGGCATGCCCCCTACATGTGCCCAATCTGCCAGTGAGCACTGGGGGTTGGGCAACGCCTGGGCATAAAACCTGGCACTTGGCAACATTCAGATACCTCGTGCAGATCTCCTTTAGGCCAGGCATGGGTAGTGGACAATACTAGAGTAACAGAAGGCACAGACGCGGGAAGGCAGGGCTCTTGGATACACATGAGCACTATTAGCACTTGCACATACCCACACGTCACAGATTTGTTACCCAGGGCCAACTGACCACGTGATGCCCAAGGAGTAGCCGGGGTCCAGTTGGAACTCTCAAGAAAGCCTTCCAGGGGAAGTAACCTGCTGAGCCCTATACAAGTGGCTATTTCATCACACGCACGCACGCACGCGCGCGCACACACACACGTTTGGTGTATTATTAATAAGCTGTCCCTTTATGGTACTCAATACCATAAGGGGGAGCGACTGAAAGATCCCAAGTATAGACTCTTGGACCTCTCTTTAACTCAGTCTTTGGGTGGACACGCTTTATGGGAAGGTTAAAGGAGACAGCCTCACTGGTTTTGTACTTTACCTAAAGGTGCTTGGATGGGGCAAAATGGGCAGGCAGATGGATGCCAAAGGTGTTGGCACACTAGGTTGGTGTAATAGTTGATATGTCAACTTGAGAAGTCTAGAAGCCTAACTAAGTAACTCAGCAGTTCTACATCTTAGGGTGTAGGGGACATGACCTACTGCCCTAGGATGTTGCTCATCGTGTAAACTTAAGAAATCCACAAGTTTAACTAAAGGACTCAGCAAGGGGGCAGGGTCCTCACTTTGTAAACATCCTGAGCTGCTTGGGGTGGGAGCCTGCTTACAATGTAAAGGAGGAAACCTCCCCCCTGTTGCTCTTGCTGATTTTGCTGTCTTTTGCTGCCTTGCAGTGTGGCCCCCATGCCAGGCCCCCCCCCTGCCTGGAGCCATCTGATTATGGACTGAAACTTCCACAAACTGCGAGCTAAATAAACCTTTCATTCCTCAATTCTGGGCATCAGCTCTTTTGCTCAGCAATCAGCAAAAAGTCACTCGCACAGTTGGCATCTTCTACAGATGCTTCTATCTTCCCCCACATCAAAAAACTGGTTAGAGGCCCCAGGTCAGAGCTGTGCAAGAGCAATTCTGCGGCAGACTGGGCGCTGACCTCCCACCTCTCGGGCCCTGTCCACTTCAGCCAGCCTGCAGGATGCTGCCATTGGGGGCAGGTCTCTGGCCCACACCAAGGTCATCTGACCAGAGCACTCAAGGGGCTACATGTGGTCTTAGCACACAGAATTTGTGGTCAATCACAGGCACTTTTGTACATCAGCCTCTGCTAAAATCACCTGCAAATGTAGGACCTCCCTCTTCCACTTTACAAAATACAACTTGAGGACACAACTGGAGCCTCAGTTGTGAACAGTGGGGAAGACCCCAGAGGAAATTAGGAAATTTAGCAGAATTTGGCCCTCGGCAAATTAACTAATTTGGCCTCTGCGATTCCCTGGATTGCTAACAGTCTAGGTCTGGATCCTATACTCTGTGCTTGCTTCTGGAAAACCCTCAGTTCGTAGGGTTTTAAGGTCTCCTTAGCCCCAGTCTGTTGAGATATGGGTTAAGAAGGGCTAAGACGCAGGTCCTGAAGCTACACCTCTCGGGCTTGAGTCCTGGCTCTGCCACGTAAGCCGCTGTGTAAATTACTTGCTTCCTCTGTGCTGTTATTTTATCATTCATGTAAAAAGGATAAAAATATTAGAGTACAATTGTGTGGAATCGCTGATATTTGGCCATTTTTGACTTGCTGAAATACCATTTCATATACCTCAACCCTATTCCTATCACTTAGGGTTATTGTAAGGGGGAAATTAGTCACCTATAGTAAGCACTTAAAGAGTGTTTGCCTCTTTCTACTAAAATAAACAGAAAAAAAGAGAGGATGCAGAAAAAGAAACTGCCAGGAAATGAGTGAGCTAAGCAGGGTCCTGAGTTTCCATCCAGAATTAAGCAACATATGGCTGGGTCGTGCACAGCTCCAGACTACGGTGTCAACTCTCAGGCCAAACAGCCATTCTCTTCCTGTGCTAACCTGGATCCTTCTAACCATTTAAAATAACTCACTCCAACACATGTAAAGCGCAGGACTGTGAACAGTACCGATCACAAGGGGCCACAGGAACCAGAAGGCACAAGGATGAAGGCAGGAATGGGGAACAGTGAGCACGGTATCCCAAGAACTGACCGTGGTTTTCTCCTGGGACTGCTTCCTTCAGGCTGTCTGGTACCATGGTGACTGCCTAGTGATGCTGGGAACTAAGTAGGCCACAACACTGCCGTGTGTGTGTGTGTGTGTGTGTGTGTGTGTGTGTGTGTGTGTGTGTGTGGTGGCGGTAAGAAAAACTGTGATTCAGGACCAAGTACCCAGAACACTGATCACCTCAGCCAGAAAAAAACCCAAGTTGAAGGTTCCTCGCTAAGTGTCTAAATGCCACGCGTCCTCCCAGCCATTTGAGTACCTCAGACTCTTCTTGGCATCCCACAAGGCGTCAGGAAAGCACCCACCCTGCTCATAGCTTGCTTTGGGCTGGCCTTACGACAACACAGTGACCATGCCATGTAGAATTGAAAGCTCTGCGGGGCAGTTACTTACAGAGAAAGTGTGAAAAGATCTTTCAAGTAAGGTGACCACGTGGCAAATATACTATAGGAGGATAAAAAGGTGGACGCCTCTGGTATAACCTGTCCCCCAGAGCTCGGGCGGGCAGTATCCCACCCTATCCTTCAATGAAAGCTGGAAAGGAGAAGAAGCCTCAGCCAGGCCTTGCCTTTCAAATGAGGCAGACAGAGAACATGCCCAGGGAAGGGGGGGAAGGGCCCTGAATCAGGTTGTGCCTTCAGGAGAGATTTCACAGAATCTCTGGAGCAGTGAGGAAAAGAGTGGGGTTAAACTGCTGGCAAAGTGGGCTGGGGAGACAGCTTGGCAGTCTACGCACCTGCCTGGCAAGCTCAGGGCCAGTGTTTGATCCCTGGTACTACATGCTTGGCCAGCCCCAGAACCCCAAGCACGTTGTGCCAGCCACCAAAACCAGACACAGTGGCGCAAGCCTGTAATCCCAGCACTGGGGAGGCTGAGACAGGAGGATTGCTGTGAGTCTGAACTACGTAGCAAGACCCTGTATCCAATAAAGAAATTATATATATATATATAAAAAATCTTGGCAAAGTTTTGTGGCTGGACTATGTCAATCTGAAGGTGGGGACCTTGGGAGCCAGGAAGCTTCTTGCTAGTTGGCTTTCTCAGAGTAGAAGTCTGAGATTGGCAGTCACCATTTTCAGCCTAGTGGATATTTCTTTGTTTCTCTTCAGTAAATGGTCACGTTTCCATGGAGGCTGCCTTTGGAAAATTCTAAGCTTTGTCTAAGTGTTAGAAAGACAATGCCAGAAAGCTTCTCCTTGTCCCGGGGACCAACGTGGTGACACCTGACCCAGTGAGATCCTTAGGAGAAACCTGTACCCACACATAGCATGAGGCCCCATGGAGGAGGCAGGGGGTGTGCTATGAAATGCTCAGACTCCAGCCAGGCTGCTTACGCTGAGCCCTGATTTTGTCACTTGCTGAAATCTCAGTTACACAGGTCTCCTAGCCAATCTGTGCCTCCCTTCGGCAGTCTCTAAAGTGAGGGAGGCGATAGCTCCTTCTCTGCATAAAGCTGTTTTGGGGATTCAGTGGCTGAGCCACGTGAAATTGTGGCTTCCGTGTTCCAAGACACTCGGATAGCAGCATTTCGCGTCTCTGGGTCTAATTTCCCCTAAGTGTTTAGAGCAGTACCAGTGCCCGATAAGCATTTGATAGTCCTGGCCAACAGCTGTTCTTTCCCATGAGTTGGGTTCCGTGTAAAGCCCACTTAGTGCTTTGTTATCCTGTGAGGAGGACCCACTGACATCACTGGGGAGAGGTTAAGAACCTTGTACTAGGTCTCAAAGCTGACTGGCAGGCGGATCCACACGCAGGCATTCTGGGGGCACAGCCTTGGAGAGGCCTTCTGTTGGCCTCACTCTGGAAGCTTCCGCTCCCACTACGCCAGCTACCTCAGCGAAGCTCCTTCCCACCCCCACGCCCAGCCCATTTTCAGGATACCCAGTTGCAATCAGGGCTACCTCTTACCCCCTCCATTTTTCTGGCACAGGTAGGGGAACCTCCAGATGTTCCCGAGGCCCACGGAGAAGCCGATCTGGGCCAGGATGTACTGCAGCTTGCTATTCCAGGCTGGTCGGTCCTCCGCGTCCAGCTCCTCCTCTGCTGCCTTTTGCTTGCCACCTGACTCACCAGCTACGTTCAGTACACTCTGCTTATAGTCCACCGGCTCCTCGAGGGCCAGCAGATCGGCCACGGACTCAGTGACATGCTCGTTGCTGTGCTCACGCTGAGTCACCTTGCTGTTCTTCGGCATGGGTGCCACTGGGGCTGCGCAGCCCTGCTCCCCAGTACACAGAGAAGAGAGGACTAAGCTGCAGGCAGGTTGTTCTCATCCAGTGACCTGAAAAACCAGGGTGGGGGAGGCAAGCATTAGCTGAGCACCCAGGGAACGGGGAGCCCAGAGGAGACAGAACTCACATCCACTCCCCGGCATAGGCCCTGCGGCTGTCAGGGGCTCCAGCCTTCACCCGTCCTCCTTCCCCATCAAGGTGCCTGCTGAGGAGCTCAGAGCAGACACACTCAATTTTCCCAGAGTTCTTACCTGAGAATATCCGAAAGGTAAATCTAACAGGGGCAAAACCATAATGCACCAAGCCCACCATGCCGTTGCTCCCTTCCATGCTGCAGAAGCTAGAATAATACAGATTTTTTGGAGATTCCCAAAGCTCTCCCCTTCCAGGGCAGCATGGTTGTGGCCAAGGCCCCCATTGCCTGCTTTGTGATCGATTCAGCCAAAACTGCCTTGGGTGGGATCCTTCTCAAGGGTCGTTCTATTCAAAATGCTGAGGACCAGTAACATCACCAGGAACTTGATAGAAATTCGTAAACTTGGGCCTCACTTAGGCCTGCTAAATCATTGTTACAGGATTTCTAGGTGGTTCTGCGGGTCATCAACATTTGTACCCCAACCCCCACCCCACGCCCATACACCACAAAGGAAAAAGCTCCTGAGCCCTCACTGTGGGGACTGTGGACACCAGCTATTGAGGCCCCTTCGTTTCCCTGGCAGGAGCTGCTGAGCAAGCTCAGCTAAGGCTTCTGGCACCAGAGCCTCCAAGGGTTTTTTCGGTGCCAAAACTCCCGGGCCATTGCTCAGCACTGACATTATCTGAGGCCGCTGCAGCCAAGAGCTGGTTCTCCATCCCTCAGCGACAGTTTTACAGCAGATAACGTCTGGGCAACATGGGGGGGCAGGGGCGAGGCCCCTCCCTGAGCCTGCCAATCCTCATTTGTCTTTCATGCTTTCACTTAAAGAAATAAAGCACCAAGAAAATGGGTTCTTTGAAGAAGCCTTCTATGCCCTTCTATTTCAAAGCACCTCCTCATTAAGGGGAGGTTGGAGGGTTTAAAATTAAACACACATACACCCCCAGCCTGCAGTTGCCCTGCATCTTCCTAGGGACGTAAATTACCAGCTCTGTAATTAATTTATTAAGGTAACAAGCTGTCTCGGGAAGCTGGATTTGCGGTGTGTTTTCCTCTTCACATGTCAGTGCCACCTACGCAGCACAGGGACGATCATGTGCAGAACAAGGGCACAGGGCTGCTCTTTCCTCTGGCCTTGACCCAGACAGGCCGCCCACTTGCTGACTCCAGTTACACATGTGGTGAAGCCATGAGCCCTGTGCCGGTCTGTGGAACCCCCTCCCCTGGCCAGCCCTGGAGCACATTCGCACATGACATTTCCTTGCCCTCCTTGTCCAAGGGCAGCAGTAAACCTTTTCCAACTGTCTCCTCCCACCCCAGGAAGAGCCACGTCTTATGCTCTGGAGGAACTTGGACACAGTTTACCTGCCCGAAGACCTCAGAATTCCCTACAAGTAGCCGTTTGGAAGTCTGGTATGTGTTGGGAAGCCACTTCACAATGTGTCACCTGAATCTCACTCTCCCCAAAGTGGCACTTGACTGTCTACAGACCTCTCAGCTTCCCTCCAATCTTGCCATGTTCCTCATGCTATACAAGTGAAGGCCACTCCAAGAGTGACACCTGGGCCATCAGGATGAACGTTCCAGCTCCGTACACGTGTAGCAGGTCACTCACCGGGCATGCATGGAGGCAACCTGAGCCATAAGCACTAGCTGCTTGTCTGGACACCCCATCCCTCCCACAGCCCACAGTGAGAGCTTTTATTGAAGGATAGAACCAAGGAGACGTGTTGGGGTCCCCTTACAGACCGAAGCTGCCAAGGCGCCATGACACAGCTATTCTGCCTAAAATAAGATTTTATCAGATCAATCTGCAGTGCATTAGGACTGATTTACTGATCACAAAACCACAACTGGAGAGAAACAAGGGGAATTCCTGGCAGGCTATAGGAGTAATGGGGTGTGCTTGTATGACTACGTGTGTGTGTGTGTGCATGTATGTTTTGTTAGGGACCTGCTCTAAGGCTGAGCCCCACCTCCAGCCCCAGAATCTATCCTGATGCTGACCAACTGGAACACATGTATCTCCAGAAATAGCCTGGTGAGTGGCAGCTCTAGTCACCCACATGAGCAAGGGCTGGGGGACAAAAGAGCACTACTGCAGATTAGTACTCAAGGACAAAAGTAGCACGTTCAAAGTTTAAAAGTAGCAAGAACAAGGGCATAGGGCTGCCCTTTCCTCTGGCCTTGACCCAGCCAGGCACCCTTGCTGACTCCATGAGAGATGCCTGGTCACCCAGGTCCTGTCACACGTGTGATGAAGCTATGAGCCAGAGAAGGACACCTATAACACAGGGCCGTGCTCAGCACCGCTTGGGCTTCTGGCTTCCCCTCGTGACACCACTGACACACACCAGCATCCTTCATTGCAGGGCGGGACTCAGGGACCGCCGCGTAGCAGGTTCTCAAGATGTGAAGTGTTGGCCCCGTCCTATAAGGCGAGGCACTGGGCTGTGATCGTGACTAGGAGGCTCTGTGGGGCCAGACTGTAAGAAGTTAAGGCTTCGGGGACCCTAGGAATTGCCTGGCTCAGTCTCATTTATATACATAGAAACTGAGACTCAGGGCAGAAAGTAAACTGTTCAAAACTACTCTGGACCTTCTGACACTCTGGCCAGGAAGAAGGCAGTTGGGTGCTGGCGTAGAGGGGATGGCTTCAAAGGGAGGCAGGCGGTGTTTGAGAGTCCTTATTTAATTAATTCAATCACTCGCTCAGTAGCTCACTGACTTACCTGACATATTTCCTGAATGCCTCCTGTATCCCAGGACCTGATCTAGGGGTAACGGATATGGCAGTGAACAAAACTAGCCAAGTGTCTCCTCTTAAGGAATACACATTCTTGCGGGATGGCCAGATGCTTAAATGGTCAGTGCTGACTAGAGTATGCTGATAAGAGGAAACACACAGGTGGGGCAGAGCACGCTGCCAAGCTCCTCCTTCCCTCTGGGGCGGGGCATTGGGGGAATCAGGAATGGTGTCCCTGAGAGAGAGGAGAGCATTGGCAGCGGGGAGCATGGACACGTGGTCCAGAGAGGATCCAGGAATCCAAGGAGGCCAGCATGGAGTGCGCGGCGAGCGAGCCGGAGGGTGGTGGAGGAGGAGGACTCGGCCACGCAGCAACTGCGTGCTCCTGGACAAGGCATGTCAATGACATGAACATTGGTCCCCTTGTAAGTAAAACAGTTCTATGACAGGTCCCCTCCCCCAGGCGGAGCTGTTAGGAGGAGCTGCGAGTTGCCACCAAGAGGTGCCCAGCACAGAGCATAGTACACAGAAGCACCCAGAGCACCACTGCTGCAGTGAGGAGGCCTTATTTACCACTATGCATTTAAAATAGGCGTCCTTTGTATTTACAACTGGTTACACAAGTCTACTCTTCTCAGTAAGGTTCGAAGTGGGCATGGAGGTAGGCAGTAGAGGGAAGCATTTCGCTATACTTTCGAGGTGCCTGCTTTAGCAGGTAAAAACTGGCATCCTCCAGAGGCTGCTGGCCAGCACCCCATGAAATCCTGTCATCTACAATCCTTGGTGTTCAAAGAAGCTGGGTAAAGCTCTTGCAACTCTAGGCGGCCTCAAAAGATCGACAATACTATTAATTAAATCCGGGGGTGGGGGGCGCCTGGGGAAATAGCTCAGTGGCATAAGTGCCTGCCCGGCAAGCGCAAGGTCCAGAGTTTGATCCCCAGTCTTGTAAGTGCTAAAACCAGGGGAAACAACCAAAGTGTCCATCAATGGATGAATAGGTGAAGATGTGGTTGTTTTATGCAATGGAATACTACTCTGCCACGAGGAAGGATAAACTTGAGGCATTTTTAGGTAAATGGATGCGCCTTGAGACCGTATACTCCTAAGTGATATAAACCAGGCACATGGGCTCAAATATCGAATGGTTTCTCTGGTGTGAGAAATAGAAAGTGTAAATAAGAACCAAAATGTGTAACAGATAGTGTGAAACAGGAATAAAACATTCCAGTGGGAAGGGGACTTAGGGTTGGGGGGCAGGAAAGTAAAAGAAAAAATAGAATCAAAGCTTTTGCAATAAGCAAGAGAAAAGTAGTAGAAGGACGAGCAGGAGAGTGGAATAAAAGAAGACTCAAGGGACTGGGGAAATAGCTCAGCAGCATAAGCACCTGTCTGGCAAGCACAAGGTCCCAAGTTTGAGCCCCAGTCCCATTAAAAAAAAAAAAAAAAGACTCAAGAGACGGCGTGTGCAGGTATGAATTCCATATGATGAGTGTTATCAATATGTAAACCAAAAATGTACCGATAGAATTTTAAAAAGGAAATTCCATCAAAAAATAAATTCCAATTGAAAAGTCCAGCATTATCTTGTTGCTATTAGTGTAACTCACTCATGCCGTGGTACCTCGGTTCACGATCTTATTTTATGATTTTGGAGAAGACCGACAAGTTTGTGCTTGTGTGGGGAAGACGGCTGCGGTGGTGTCTGTCACCTAACGTGCAGTTCGTGAACAGAAGCAAATTTTTGTGGATGCTTTTGAGAACTGAATTGTTTGCCAACAGAAAAGTTTGTGAACTGGGGTTATCACTGTATTTTTAATCACTGAAAATAATTTAGAAAGAGACATTTTTCCATACTCCACTGGTGCAGTACAGGGTGATGATTCAGGAGTGATTTGGCCCGGGGCCCAAGTCCCAGCTTCACTGTGTACCAGCTGTGTCCTTGGTGTCCCCATCTGTCACAGCAGGCTGCCCATACTGCCCACTCACAACACTATGCAGGTCCTAGGGCCACTGGCCCCATGAGATGCTCACAAACGCTGTCTTTCGTTGGGATTTTTTTTGGAATTCACACTCACCACAGAGAAGTGAGCTGGCCAAGCTGGCAGCTGCTGCCCCTCCAGGAAATGTATGGTGGCCCTGAGACCCAGGGTGGCACATAGTCAGCCAGCCCTTGCACGTTGTACATTCCCTAGGGCAATAGTCTTCTTTAAAGGGAAGGTGACAGCAGCGACTTGGACCGACCTTCCCTCTTCCTGATCCTCAAGCCTAGAGTTCACACGCTGGCGGAAAGCCAGCTTTCAGATGAGGGCCTGGGAATCTGCACAGCTCCCAGCCAACCACCCCAGAGCATAGCCTGGAACAAGCGCTGAGATCAGGGAAAGACCCGGAGGTGGCAAGTCCTCTCGGCCCTGCCTCGTGTCCCACTGAGCCAGCCATTAACCAGGCATCAGCCAACCTCACAGACTTCCCAGGCCTCCTTTTTTCCGTGAGTAGAGTGGGTTGGGCCCTTTCAGTTCCAGCAGATGTCTGGGAGCAAGACACGCCCTGGCTCAGGCACTCAGCCTGCCACTCTGTTAGCTGGGAGTTCTCTGGGGTGTCTGGAAATGTGCTGACAGCCAACCCAGATGTCATCTGTCTCCTGGTAGTAGCTGGGGTGTGTTAATGTGGCTTTCATGAGTGAAGCATCAGGTGATGGAGCTCCATGTACCCTGAAAGGAATGGGTGCCTTGGTTACTGCAGGCGCAGCGCAGACGGGTGCGAGTGTCAATCGAGCCCTCCATGCCAGCTTGTCACTTAGCAACCCTGGCTGCTCACAGCTCAGAATAGCTCCTGTGAGAGAAGCAGGACTGAGCAGTGAACTGTGAATCTTCTTAAAAGGAAAAAAATAGCAGGACTAGCAGGCAGACAGGTAAAAATATCTCTGCTCAGAGTGCTGACGGCTCCACAACAATTCTCCAAGCACAGCATCTGGCAGTTGGTGAGAAGGCTGAAGGATGCTGTGTTCACACTGACCAGGGCCACGCCTGGCCCCCGACTCTGCAGAAGGGCTGCAGAAGGGCTGAAGAAGGGGAGGGGGCCCTTCTGCAAGGCTGAGGCCATCTCGCCAGAGCACCTGCCTCTGCTCCAGGGGCGTCTCTCACTCAGAACGGTTGTACTAGGTCACTCAAGGGACAAACTTCCTAGAGCAGAGGTGTGCAAAAGCCACCATCTTTGGGAAAGCAGGCAGTCAGTGTCACCCTGGATGTGCCTGCCCTTGGGTCTGCGGCTGTGCAGAGAGCACTGTGACCAAGCACACCTAAGACAGAAGTCTGAGGCAGATTGCAAGGGCCCTGCTGAGCAGCAGGGGAACCCCAGCCCCCAGACTGCAAGCCCAGCCCAGGAATACCTGGCAAGCAGAGGAAAGCAAGATCCGGTGCCCTTCCCTCAGAGAACACTGGAGCTTCCAGAGGTCACCAGGACAGGCGGCTGTGGCCCCAGCACTTCTGCTAATTACCTCAGAGTCCCTGGGCTTCCACCGAGCCCCACACAGGCCGGACTGTTACCAGACACACAAACTGCCCTCCAAATTATTTTTAATTCATTGAAACCTCTTGTCCGGAGCCAACTTCTCCTGACGGATCTGGGCCATGGCTGGGCGGCTGCCCTCCTTGGACTCTCCCAAGGCACAAAGGCAGGACCCCACTACCATTTTTTCTCTCTCCCTTCTCTACCCCATCCAAGGGTCACAAAGTCGTGCTGGTCAGCTTGGCTCTGAGCTCTTCCCGCCCTTTGTGTCCCAGCTCAGGCCTTCTTTCTAGCTGCATGTCTGTGGCCGATACCCATTTCACCTGTCTGAGTGACTCTGCCTGCTGCTGTGGGCGCTGCCGACTGGCGCTGCCATGCTGCCCCTCCCTCTGCCTACCCAAGTGCCCGGGCTCTTCCAAGGTGTGTGGCCCCACCAGCTCTCCGGCTTCAGCTTGCACGTCCTTCCCACCCGCTGCTCCCCCTGCACAGGGCCTCCCATCCTCTACCTCCTGAAGCCTTCGAGTCCATGACCTGGCCTCTCTGATGCCTTCTGTGCTTCTTTTAGAAAGCATCCATGTTTCCTCTCTGCCTTCTCAGCACAGTCCTCACAAGACCACTTTATGCTTTCACCATCTGGCCGGCTGGTGCAGCTAGCTGTTTACACGCCTGGTTCCTTTTCCAAACAGGAAGCTCTTTGAAGGCGGAAACCAAGGTGTATTCAGCTTCGCATCTGCCATCATCACTCCCTGTCCAGTCAGTAGCTAGCACACACAGGACAGCCTCCGGCTTTCTGTGGGTTGAACACAGTATTCATAGATGTTCTGGGGTCCCTGCCCTCCACCCTCTGAGACTAACCTGCTTCTCATGTTGAAATCCTAACTGCTACCTTCACCTGCGAAAAAAAGAGGAAGGAGAGAGCTGACTAGAGAGATAAGGAAACCTGCTAGAGGCCGTCTGCCCCAGCCAAGGGCATCCAGTCAGGCGCGGCTCCCAGCAGATGTGGGAAAGGCCTCAGGATTCAGAAGCCAGCTTTCTGCTCCTTATTCATCTGTAAAATATGAAACATCACTCACCTACCAACTGCATCTGGTTATCACACCGGCGGAAGGAGAAAGAGAGGGGGCACCTCACCAAGAAGGACGCCACCTCACAGACGTGTCAGCTTCGTGTTTTGCTGTCCCATTTCAGTCCTTGTTTGACAAGGCCCAGTTCTGCCATCCTTCTATTGTTCATGCTCAGTAAATAAAACATGAATGAAGGCACTGAATGAGTGCACAGATAAACAGTGCAGTTTGCACCTCCTAATTCTTTTGCAATCTGGGTTACTTTTGTAGCTTCCAACCATTTTTCATTCTCTCATATAATATTCGGACCCCAAGAACATATCTTGCCCCCAAAGATGCTCCAATTGAATTTTCTTGGGGTTCTTTGTTGTTGTTGTTTTGTTTTGTTTATTTTTAATGTATCTGGTGCAGGGTACACAGGGCCTATAGGGTCTCACTATGTAGATGGGACTCATAGTGATTCTCCTGTTTTCAGCCTCCCAAGCCCTGGGATTGCAGGCATGCGCCACCACGCCCAGTCTCAAGTGCCATCTCAGAATGCCCCAGGGGTGGGGCCGGCACGTCTTGTTTTTTGTTGGGTTTTTTTGTTTTGTTTTTGAGACAGAATCTTGCTATGCAGCTCAGGCTGGCTAGAGCTCAGTATGTGGCCCAAGCTGGCCTCAAACTCACAGCAGTCCTCCAGCCTTAGCCTGCTGAGAGCTGGGACTATAGACATCTACCACTATGTGTGACCAAGAGACATTTTTTAAAACTAAAATACACTTGAGAAGACTGAGCATCATTCAATAATAATAATAATTATTATTACCACCACCACTACTACCGCCTTTAAAGGAGCCTTTCCCACTTTGTACACAGGAGCCATCCTCATCTCAGAGGAACAGACTCTGAGTGTCACAATGTGGCACTTAGCATGACACTGGACTGGGGGGACCATTCCCACCAACAAATCAGGCCAAGGAGCCACCGGGGCTTTCAGCAGCACCCTCCTCCACCTTTCTGTTGCATTTGCTAAGTACTTTCCCTCGGTTAATATTTTGTTTTTCTAGCAGAAAAGGACAAGAGACAAGAAAGAGGGGCAGATGGTCCAGGGGAGGAAGAGCTGGCACTGGAAAATGTGGGCGTGGCCAGTGCAAACAAGATCCTTGGGTTCTGTTTTGCCATTTCACGTGAGAGGAGAATGCTCAGTACTGAAGCAAGGGTCTCACAGTGCTGTTCCCAGCCACCGTGCTGAGGGGTCCACTGGGGAGCTGTGGGTAAAGGGACTGCAGCAAGCACAACAATGACAACGACACATAAAGCCACACTGCTTGAGAAGCACCTCTATGGCTGTCCATGTGCCTAACACCTATGGCTGTTTCCTCCTTTAATTCCTCTAATAGTTGTAGCAGGTGATTACCACTATCACTCCCACTTTCTCAGTGAAGGAGTAGAGGCTTGGAGGGAGTAACTGCTTATACTTCATGGAGCTCCAGATTCTTCGTTGCTGATGCTTCTTAGAACTTACCAGAAAGGGTCCATGAAGGTTTTCAGCACACAGGTTAACCTTTCATAGACCAACTTCCCTGGGGTCGGGGGTTGCTAAGGATGGAAAAAGGGGCTGATATGTGTCAGCAAAGGGCTCTACCACCAGGCTACATCCTCCACCCCCAAACTGCCATTTTGAAATGGCCATTAATTGCACACCATATCAGGGCCCGCCAAATAGCTCAGTGGATTAAAGCACCTCCTTAGGTAGATGCAGCGGCTGGAGTTCGGTCCCCAGTCTACCATGAGAGCCCCACCCCCAGGGCACACTGTGATGGTGACCGAGACTAGGCATGGTGGCATGCGCCTGTAATCCCAGCTCTTTGGGAGGATGAACACAGGTGGATTACTATGAGTGTGATCTATGTGGTGAGACCCTGTAGAGCCCGTAGACCCTTTCTAAAAAAATATACAAAAAAAAAAAAAAATTGCACACCATATCTCGATTTTGTGACAATGTGCAAAAATACATTTTTTGGAATTGGTGAGCTAAGGTAACTTGTTTGTGGACAATGATTCAGAAGTGGAGGCCCCTGGCCTGACTCTCAGCCTTGCCAATATTGCAGAGATAATGAGGATTAAAGCTGAAAACACCCTGAGTTTATGTCCTGCTCTGTCATTTACCAGGAGGGTCTCTGGGAAGGTACAGAAGCTCTCTTGGCTTTAGCTTCCAGACTTAAGATGAAGTGCCTCCTAGCTCATTAGTATAAAAGGAGATTAAAGAAAGAAAAAAGGAAAAAAAAAAAAAAAACTTCGGGGCCGGGGAGTTAGCTCAGTAGAATAAGTGCTTGTCTGGCAAGCGCAAGGGCCTGAGTTCAGTCCCCGGTTTCGCTAAATAAATAAATAAATAAATAAATAAGAGATAATGGGTCAGCAAGATAGCTCAGCAGACTAAGCACCTGCTTGGGCAAGCGCAGGGGTTCAATTCCCAGCACCCTTTTCATGCCATCCCTGCCCCCAGAGTGGGCTGAGCTGGCCACAGAGTCTGGACATAGTGGTATATGCCTATAATCGCAGCCCTGGGGAGGCTGAAAATAGGAAGATCACTGTGGGTCCCAGCTGTGTAGTAAGACTCTATAACAACCAAATACTTTTTTGAAAAAAGGAGATGACCTGAGGGTTGTGCTCAACTGAGGCCAAGCCCTTGGGGACATTCCATAACCCAGCAGCAGCTGCCCCTGCAGGCAAGGACACAGTGAAGTGGGCTCCACACACATCCATCCACTGTACCACAGTGCCCTGGAGCAAGCAACAGAACCCTGAAGACTCAGGGCAGGGGCTCCGCAGGTTAAGTGACTTCCACTTCCTTCTTGGGCCACAAGCTAAAACCAAGAGAACTTGTGTAACCTTTCCCAGAGACCCTGCTGGCAAATGGCAAAGCAACTCAAGTGGCAGTAAATTTGAGGCACTGTTGAAATACGGGTCTTTCAATATCCGGTTCTCTACTTCCCCCTCCCTCTGTCCCTCATTACTCCCTTTAACAAATATTTACTGCATGCTGTATGTTCTAGTACAGCAGACAATGGAGCACACACTGTCCCTGCTCTGCGGCATTTCTAGCCCAGTGTAGAAGGAAAAATAAAACTCAGACAAGTGCACAATTTCTCATGTATGCATAGACAGATACTATATCCATAGCACATATCAATGTATCAAATTATATGTATGACATATGTATGTCACTATATATATATATGACAGTAGGAGGCCAGAGCTGCTACAACACATAGTGGTAAGGAAGCACATCTATTAGGGACACAGTGACTGAGTACAGTGACAGGATGAGCCATGTGGATACGCTGGGGAAGCCTTCAGGACACAGGAAGCCAGAAGTACAAAGCCCTTAGATAGGGTCAGCCTCTGTGGTACATGCTAAGAGCAGAAAGAGGACCACAGCCCTGTGGCACCCTGAGCAAGGGAAGTAGCAGGTCTGAGGTGGGACACTACAAGTGTCCAGGACTCCAGGCTACAGAGAGGAGTTAGGGTTTCCTTTGGGGGCTAATGGGACGCACTTGGAGGTTTTCAAACACTGTCATGTGGCCCAGCTACCTCTAAAAGGATCAAGGGAGAAAGGGAGAAAGTGACAGTGACCTGCTCAGGCTGCTGGAGGAGGACTAAGCTGTGGGGAGAGAGAAGAAAAGGCACAGAGGCCCGAGGTGGTTAGAGGGCCAATTAAAAAAAATAATTAGAACCAGATACAAAGCAGAAGTCCAGGAGCCACGAGTACAGACCCCACTCCCTTATTTTCTCATCCAGGGAAGAAGGGGTCTCGAGGCGACAACACAGGGTCCTCCCCGCACCCGCCCAAGTCTCCTGATACAGATTTTCTTGAAGCTGCTATTTTCTCTTGTCTCAGAGACAGAAGGAACCAAGGGTGTCCAATTACCTGGGTTACCCAACAGACTGCTGAAGAGCACTTGAAGGAATAGTGATCAGAAACCCTTAATTACAGTCCCTGTATGACATCTCTTTCCTGAGAAGGAGGGTTTTTATCTCTCGCCAGCCTCTGGGGCAGCTTTGCTGGAGGGCCGGGCAAGAAAGCACTCTTACGGGGAACAAGTCTCTACAGAGGCCTACCGTGCTTATACATGTTATCTATCCTCCCCACAAGTTGAGGTAAAACATCATCCTCATTTTGCCAAATACTCTAACTATCACATACAAGATTACCCAGCCATGAGTGCAAAACTGAGGATTTAAACTATGACCTACGTAGCCCATGTTCTTTCTGACCTACTGGTGCCTTCCCACCTTTTGCACAAAAACTACTCGTAGTACCCTAGAGTAGACTGCTACACCTAGGAGGCTTCACTACTCTAGGGCCAACCCACATCCTAATTTCTGAGTCACCTGCCAGCTGTCAGTGAGATTGGTTAGGAGTTTCTATAATGTCCCGCCTTGCAAAACACACACTTGAATCTTGCTTAGAAAGTCAGCACTGGAATGAGCCCACCTACCACCATCCATTATCTCCTGAGGTGAGATGCTTCCTCAGTCAGCCAGGTCCTTCCCCCAAACTAATGACATAAAGCAATTTGGGGAGATTCCTTCATGAAATCTCAGGGACACCCCAAATGACTAGCAGGCAGATGGCCTCGGGATTGTGGCAGGACCGTGGACAGCGCCCACTGGCCCTCAGGGAGGCGGTCAGGTTGACCGGCACAGAACATCCACTCTTCTCCCCTGCCATCTTGGGACGAGGTCCACCTCAGCAGCGAATACCAATGTGGAGGCGCCTGCCTGGCCCACCCCACTGGGTTATGTTCTCTCACCTTGCAAAATAGCATTAGCAAACAGCACTCTTGCCCTGTACATGGGATTTAAAACCACAGGAGTACAGGGGTCTTATAAATAAAGAGGAAAATGCAACCAGGAGGATTTTGGGGTATGGACCAATGAGTTCTGTTTGCAAATGAAAGGATGGATGGTAAATCAGCGGTGCACAGAATCCAGCAGAAATTCTAATTAAACCACTAATTAGAAACGATGGAGTAGAGTAAGAGGCAACTTGTTATCTTCAGATAGCTGCTGGGCAGGCTCTGGAAAGCAGCACAGCAGAGCAACAGGGCAAATGCTGCTGAAGAGATGACCCTGGGGCTGGGGGCTGAGGCATGTGTTCTCTGGGCCTGACCATGGCTTCCTCCCCCTGCACCACAGCCGCAGAACAAAAGAGCTCTAACTTTCAACTCCCAAATTGAGGACTCAAGTGGCTTTAGAGTCTCATCCGACTCAGAATTATTCCCCGGGTCTGAACATGAGACTAATTTAGTACAGGAACTTATATTGCATTGAGCTTATGGTCTCATGTGTGAGCTTTCTTTATGCAGCAAACATTTAACTCTATATTTTTAAATAACTGGATTTAACCATAGGTAAATATTTTAATTTTAAAAAATTAACCATGGGGCAAGGACAGAGAAAGTCACTAAAGGACAGCCATCTACAAAATGGCTGTCTCTGAAGCAAGAGTTTCTGGGAGGTTCTCTTGGTCTGCAAAGGGTGGGGGAACATTAACGGTTACAGTTCAGTTGTCTACCCTCATTTACAGGAACTTCTCCACTGAGATCTCGGGTTGGAGATGGCAGGCAGGCCAGGGCAGCATGGGCCTGCTCCTCCAGGGTAGGCAATTTCTGAGTGAGAGAGGAGACAGGCAGGCAGAAGGAAACAGATGCCAGGCTTCCCAAAACAGCCAAAGGCACAAGCAGCAGAGTCCCAGGGGTGAGAAGAATGAGGTCTCCCTGGGACAAGACTAGCAGCATCCCCTCTGAACAGCCCTTGCCAGCAGCTACTGGAAATAACCTCAGGGTGTTTGCAGTTTTGTGCTGGGCTCTTGGGCCTCATCAAATCCCTCGCACACACTGTCCAGCAAGCAACCTGGACACACCAGAGCGTATCAGCCACCGGCCATCCTCACTTGTGCAGCTGCAGAAATTCTAGGGGCAACATCCACTCTTTTCTGATTCTTTTTCACCCTGCTACAGGCGCTGATCCTTAACTTGGACAAAATACAAGGGAATGAAGTCTATGATAACAGGAGTCAAGAAGACAGACACAGAGACCTGACCGTAAAGCCCTAGTGTGGAATGGGGATCTCTTTCTGAATTCCAATCCACCAGGAGCCAAATGCCACATTCCCCCCAAAGCTTGGAAGTCTGTATCTGGTCATTTTCTATCAATTTGCCATAGGTTGAGGCCCATTTCCTTCCTTCTTAGGGCACCAGCTTAAAGAATGAAACCCACATGTTGGGGCTGGGGAGATGGCTCAGTGGAATAAGCGTTTCCCTGGCAAGTGCAAGGGCCTGAGTTCAATACCCAGTTCTGCAAAAAAAAAAAAAAAAAAAAAAAAAAAAAAAAAGAAAGAAAGAGAAAAGAAACCCACATGTTTTTTGAGACAATTTCAGTTAGGTAGACACTTAGATTGTCAGGAAACATTTATTAAGAACTTATTATGCAAGCATATCACACAGTGGCTAAGAGCATGACATTTGGAATCTGACAGAGTATGAATTTTCAGGTTGCCTCTCACTGCCTATGTGACCTTGGACAAATTCTTTAACTTCCCCGAGCCTCAAATTTCACATCTGTAAACTGCAGATAGCAATATCTATCTCCCGGGAATGTAATGAAGATTAAATAAATCGTCTGTAAATAAAGCACTTAGCACAGCTCAAAAAAACCTCAAAAAATCTTATCACAGCATGCAAGTGCAGGGTAGGATGCTGGACTCCAGAACTGCTCTCTCTCCTCCTAAAGGCAGGTAGAGGGGGCATTCCTCTATACAGACTACTGTTGTGTTCTGGTTTTAGAGGGTGCTCTCGTAATCCAAAGCTGTGCTTCTGAGGTCTGGCAGCCTGGGACACTGGTTAAGGGCAGCTGACACAGGCACTAAAGTGTCAGGGTTGTTGCCATCTTGGTGTTCCAGATGTCTGGCTGTAAAGAGCCCAGCATGGAGTGAATGGTAGCTCAGACCTTGTCTGGGAAGAAAGCTACAATTCACCTCTCATTTAATTCTTCTGCTTAGCCTAGCAGTTCTAAAGGGATTCATGATGAATTTTCACTCTGTGGGGAGGAAGTACGAAGGGAAGGAGGGTACACAAGCAGAAGGGAGCTGCCACTCAGGAATCCTCTCGTTTCTGTGTCTGCCACGCTTGGCATATGCTTGCAGATCCAATGGGGAAGGACACTGATTCAAGATGACAATCCCGTGGATCAGCATGGCCTCTTTCTTGCTGCATCAGGGATCCTCTTATTTACTTCACTTTTGAGGTGCACACATCTTAGTCCAGCCCCACGTCTATGCTGGTTACAGAGAGGGAAGGAGCAAGGGGTCAGGGGCCCGCAGGGAGGCAGAAGTCCTATTCTTTCCTTTCCTCTCTGGGAAAAGCCAACCCCACTCCCCTGGACATTTCTCTTGCAGCTTTGGAGTCAACTGTGGATAGGCTGGGCAGGGAAGTTGATGATGGCAAGAACTGTTCACACAGAAAGGCCCCTGAAGTCTACTCAGCAGGTGCTGAAGCTTGGGACCAAGCCATGGTCAGGAACCATCACAAGAAGTACAAGTCAGTACTGCAGCGTTACCCTGGAGTTACTGTGGGTGGCCTCAGGCACCCAGCAGACTCAGCACAGCCCAACATTAGCCTTGTTCTTGCTCAGGGTTCCCCCTCTAGGGTCTCACAAAGGAGACTTGAGGGTTGGGAGGAAGTGGAGCTATGAGTCCTTAATCATATAAGAGTCTCTGCCATTTTCCTCTGCCTGCATGGCCCCTCTCCTGCTCAGGAGCAGGGACAGGAATAGAAAAGACTGCCTCTGGTTACAGCCTATAAGGGAAGGAACAGGGAACTAACATCTAAGGAGCACCTGCTATGTGTCCAGCACTAAGCTGAAAATAATGCTGTAGGAAAGGTACCACAGGCATCCTTCTTTTAACTGAGGCTACAGAGGGGAAGTAACTTGCCCAAGGTCACCCTGCTGGCACACAGCAGAGCCCTGGGCCCAGCTGTGACCACAATCGCAGGCCTCGCTGAGACTCCCCTTCAGCACTATCCCTTTCCAGCCCTGCTCACCCCTGGGCTCAGAGCTCAGCAGCAGCCCAGGAGCCTGAGCTCTGTGCTGGGGACTTGCCCACCTCTGCCCCATGGTCCCCAAACACTCAGGACTCAAGCCTTTCCTGCGCACGAGTCCTGCTAAAGAACTCCCTTGAACTCATAATAGTGGGTGCACGACTGTGTGTGACTCAGGCCAAACAAACTCCAATCGGAGCTAGTGGGCACGATTTGCCTCCTGCACTGAGTCACCCTCCAGCCTGAGCTGCAGGGATTCGCTGAAACTCAACCACCTACTTAGCCACAGCTGCTCCATTAGAGAAAAAGCCAGCAAAGGAACTCAAACCTCTGATGGCCTTACGGACAGGCCATGGCCAAGGACAGCCAGTGTGACCTCAAAGCCCTTCCTGGCCGGGGAGCGACCCACCTCACCTGTTCATGGGGTAATGTAAGCACAGTGCGAGGAGGCTCGGGCAGCCCTTGCTGTCAACCTCCAGCCTGACCTTGTTTCTCACACATCCATCAACATGCCCAGTGAAGCCTAGCAAGAAAAGACACTGAAGTTTTGGTAGAATGTTTTTGGAGCCCAAATCGGATTTTTGCAGTTCCTGGAAGTTCCTTTTAGGAAGGTCAGCGCCTTCACAAAAATCTTTCTACTCTGCCTCCCCCCACATCTCCACACAATCCTACCTGCCTCAGTGACCCCAAAGAGAAACAGGATCAAAATTTAAAAAAAAAAAAAAAAAAAGCCCACCGCACAGCCACGGGTTCTGGCAAGGTCTGTGATTTCAGGACCTCGGAACTTGGAGCTCTGGCGAGGACACTTGGCCTTTAAAAGGAAACACCAGGCTTCATTCCGAGGTGGCCGCGCCCCTGGGGGCTCAGTCTCCTGGGCGTCCTGGGAGCATCGCTTCGGTGCATGGTGCAGGCGCATGTACAGGTATAAATGTCGGAGAGGCCTCTCCCCTGGGAAGGCGACGTCCCCTCCAGATCCGCACCCCACGCACGTCCCCTGTCTCTGCTTTTCCGTTCCCAGGCGCTCCTCCCTCGAGGGAGGAAGGGATCCTCTCTAGCTACGAATTCCGCGGGGCTGGCCTCGGGACTGGGAATTAAATATTCATCTCAGACGTGAGAATTCTGCTTCTCTTGTCAATGTTACCGTCAAGGTCACGGGCATGAGCCGAGGGACAGGGGCTGGGGACCCCGACCGCCAGGGAGCTGCCTCGCGGAATTGCGCCCTGGGCGCGCACCTCCAGGCGGAGACCAGGCGGGCTTCCTCCCCGGGCCTCCACGGCGCTCACCCCTCCAGCTTCGCCCAGGTACCTCCGGCGCTCAGGGCCCTCCGAGCCCCAGAGCTAAAGCCCATCGCGCTGCCCGGCGTGCGCCCCGGGGCAACCTAGATCCGCCGGCCTGCCACTGCCGGAGGCTCCGTAGCCTGGCAACCGCGGGTGGAGGGGCCGGAGGCGCTGGGCGCGGGGACCAGGACCGGAGGGGACCCGGAGGGGACTGGGAGGAGAGCGCCACCTCGCACCTCAGGCCTCCGGGCCGGGGCGGCGCCGGAACCGCAAAGTTGTGCCTGGGCGCGGCACCCACTCACCTGTCCTGCCCGGGCTGTCACGCGGGACTCGGCCCCTGCACCCCGCCGGCCGAGTCTCTGCGGTCCCCGAGGGTCGCGGCGCACAGTTGCTCCCACCGAGCCCGACTGTGGCGGCGGCCGCCCCGGCCGAGATGGGGCGCCCGGACTCCGATCGCTCCCGCTTCCTGCCTCGCCGCCAGGGGAGCCTGCTCCAGCGCGCCGCGCTCGGGGCTGTGGGTCGGGCCGGGACCGGGCGTGTGGGGCCGCGCAGGCCGGGCTGAGTGCCGCCTCCCGCGCCTGGCCGCGCCGGCTCTGCGGAGCGGAACGGAGCTGGGCGGAGCGCGGCGCGCGCGGTTCCCTCGCTTTCCAAAAGGCCACCCTGGCGGCGGGGCGCCGTGACGCAGGCTTGACTCAGGCGCGGGCCGCGTCAGTGCGAGGCTCTCGGCCGCCGGCGAGGCTCTGCTGGCAGACGGGGGCGGAGGGGGTGGGCAGGGGACAGAAGGGGCCGTGGCCAGGGGGACGCTTCCTGGGGCTTCCGGCCTAGGGACCCCAACCCTGGTGCTGTCCCCAGAGCCTGTGCTCTCCGAGGGTGGTAGGAGGATGAGCCTTCAATAGCACCAGCTCTCCGCTCTCCGGAGCCTGGGCCTCGCTGTCTTCCCTTCCTTGTTGAACTCCTTCCCTCCACAGTGGTTCTTCCCCACTCTACACCCTCTCACCTGTACACGTGTTGCCCCTCTTCCCTTCCTTGGGCCTGCTTTTTCTGTTTCACTGACCATCCATTTTGCCACTCTGCTAGCTGTAGAGACTCTGTGCGGGTTACCTCGTAGGTACATCCTTCATCTACTGAGCTGCTACCATGTACCAGGGGCTCCAGAGGCTGAGATGAGGCCAGGTGAGGGGGAAGCTCTTGGAGAGGCTGGTGGGGTTTGCAGTAGAAAACCAGCAATAGTCATAATAGTACCCAGGGCTGAAGAGTTTCACCTAATTAGTAAAGTGGGGTACAACAAGAACATTCTGACTGGCCTCTTGGCAGGTGCCACAGGATACAGGCCTCAAAGGATGCGCAGACAAAATGAGGAAGGACAGTCCTCTGGAGGCAGCAGCACACCAAGGGCATAGGTGCAATAATGGGAAAGGTGCCGGGCATGGTAGTGCATGCCTGTAATTCCAGCACTTCGGAAGCTGAGGCAGGAGGATCACTGCAAGTTCTAGACCAGCCTGGGCTACAGAGTGAACTCGAGGCCAGCCTAAACTGCATAGCAAGATCCTGCCTCAAAAAAAGACAAAAAAAGAAAGAAAGAAAGAAAGAAAGAAAGAAAGAAAGAAAGAAAGAAAGAGAGAGAGAGAAAGAAAGAGAACAAAAAGAGTACGGAAGGTGTGCTGGAGGACAATGGCCTGAGGTGGAACGGAAGCTGCGTGGTGAGAAATAAAGCTAGAAAGGGATGGAGGCGCTCCTGCCAGAGACTTGGAGGGCTGGCTGGAGAGGCTGGAATGAGAGTCTCTGCTCTAGGGGACACCCAGGGGACATGGGAATGGACACAGGGGAACCTCAAGCTGATAAACAGTGTTTTATAATAGCTGCAAGCAAACCAGCCCATCGTTTGCCCCAGGCAGTACTTTTACTATACTAGACGGCAAACCAAGTTGCCCTTCAGAAAAGGGAAACATTCCCTCTATATTCCCAGGCAGTTTGCTATGTGAACATCCTCCAAACTGTAGCTCGGGATATAAAGCCAGCAGTGCCTCTGCCCTTAGGAATGTGGCAATTGAAGGTACCCACGGGGAAGCATCTCCACACAGGGATTTATTCCTTCATTCAAGTGTATGAGAGACTCAGAGCTTACCTGACACTGTTCTAGGATGTGGCAGACAGACAGCTCCTGATCCCTGCCCGTGCGAGCTTACGGTGTGCTAGACTCAACCAGGAAAGCAGAGCAGGGAAAGGTGCTTGGGAGGAAGAAGCAAGCGACGGAGGACATGGGACAGAGGTGCACAAATGCAGCGTGACAGCCGACCTGGGGTGGAAGGGGAAAGGAAGGAAAGCATCGGCAGGGGGTGGTTTTAAGGCAAGGGAAACCCGAGGCGTGGTGATGGGAAGGGGCAGAACTCCGGTGTCTGGCGGTTTTCATGCTGCCTGCCATCACCTCAAGACTTTGCCCAAGTTATATGGGCCTCAGTTTCCACATCTGCTCAATGGCTAGTACAAACTCCATAGGGTTGTTATGAGGGTAATGTAAGATGAGCATTTTTAAATATCTGGTATCACTGTTGTTAATAAATGACTGTTATTGGTGATATTGTTTGATGATCATGTTCTTAACCAAGAAAGAGGACCAGATTTGGAAGAAAAGATAAATCATGGATTTAAGACATATTGAGAATGGTGTGTCTTTGGGCCATGAAGATAATAAGCAAAAGATGTCCTTGTCATTCTGCTAGGTGTTTTTTCAGGTAACCAGCGCAGCAGAGAAACAGGTAGAAGGAAAAAGGGAAAGGGGCTTTATTTTGAGGACACAGAGAGAATTTGGGGAACATAAGGAATTCTCTGGATTGGAACAAAGGGAGGCTGAGGCTTCTCTGGCCTTTTGTCAGGGGTGAAGTTTGAGGGGACCTTTAAATATACCGGAGGAGCTGATTGGGGTCTTCCCTGAGGCGGCGGGAAGGGTGGAAGTAAATTATGTCTTGGGCTGAGTTGGCAAAGAAGGGGAAGGTGGTCTTGGGGAAGATGGGCCTTTGTTTTAAGGGCATCAGCCATATTAGATGACCACCACGATGACTGTAGCAATTCATGCGAGGGCCAGAAGCCAGCATGTTCTGCCCTGGTAGCACGTCTACTGGCAGAAAGCTCCAACTCAGATGAACTTCACTCCCGGTTTCTCTATGTGAAGTCCTCCAGAGAAGAACACTCTCGGGCTCTAGCTCCATCACCCTCATGGTGTGTACCTCAAGTGGGCTTCTTCTCTTCTGACCACCCTCCTGACTCCCTGGCCAGCTCACATCTCTGTCCTGATGAAGCCCCTCTCCTCTTCTGCTGTTCTCAGACACCTTCCTTACTACTCCCTGCCCCATACTTCCCTGCTGCCTCAGGAGCTTCACAGAAAGCTCTCTGCATTTTCTGCTGAGAACAGTGAAGCCTTCCCTGCCTGCACCAGCCTGGGCCCTCTTCCTTTTCCTCCTGGCAGACCATGGCAAGCCCCCCTGATGCCCGAGTCCATCCAGTCACCCCGTGCCTGGGTCGCCTGGCAAACATCCTCTTCAGAGCCACAGTTACCGTAATCTACTCCTGGCCCAACCATCTTTCCTTCTTCATTGGACCCTTTTCAGCAGCTCTTTAAGCATTTTCAAGTCCTGTTTAAAGGTCTCTAGGTTTCCATCCTCATCTGTCTTCTACATTCTTGTCTTCATTTCCTTACTCTTTCTTTGCTTCTTGTCCCACTCTGCCCCTTTACACTGCCAACATAGCTTTCGCTAAGGTCCCCAGTGACCTCTGTGTCACTAAATCCATTGAACATCTTCCAGTCCTCTTTACTGACTCCTCCATAATGCCTGCTGCCTTCCAACACTCTCTTCCCTCTCTGCTGGGAGTCTCCCTGTCTTCCTACCCTCTGGTCACCCTTTTCATTTCTCCTTGTTGACCTCTACATCCTGGACTTCTCAGAGCCCTATACCTTTCTACTCTAGATTATTTTCCTAAGCCATCTCCGATATTGACAACTTCCACATCCGTATCTCCGTTCCAGATGGTCTTCCAAGCTCCCCCTACTCAGCCTCCTCCTCCCTCTTCCACCTGGTGCTGAGATTTACCCCCAGTACATATGCTCAAGGTGAACTCCTGTAATCAAAGCTCTGTCTTAAAAATCATTCGGAGTTTTGCTTTTTTTGTTCCCCCTCCTCCTCTTCCTCCTCCTATTCCCTGGTTCTGTGAATTGTTGTACCAGCTGGAAAACTAAATAATAACCTTAAGATCTCCCTCCTTTTCACCCCTCATGAAATCTAGCACCAAATTCTGGAAGCTTCACCTACTAACTACTTCTTGAACCTGGTCACTTCTGTTTAATTCTGCCACCACAACCCCAGCCCAAGCTATAGTCATCACTCACCTGACTCTCCCAGCTACCCCGACTCCAGCCCCAACCTCCACTCCTTTTTCCCACATAGCAGTATAATTTTTTAGAAGCAGTAACTCCATCCGCCTCCCAACTCACACCTTTGCCCTGCAGCCTTAGCATGTCCCTCGTGGTCCTTCCTGGGCTCTAGGCTCATCTATCACTTCTCTTACCAGAGCTGTCCAGCAGCTACCTGCTACCTCCATTAGCCTTTTTTCCCAGCTCTTCCTTCTCTGTCAGGCCTTCCTGGTACACGCTGCAGTCCATGTGCTCTGCCTTCCTGGAATCTGTTAAGTCTTTCTTCCCCTTCCCTCAGGCCCTGCTCACCCACCCAGCAGTGTTAGGGCTCTGATTCTCCCCCTCTCCCAATTAGGTCAACCTCCTAGGTGGACATTTCCTTTGTATCCCTGATGACAACTGTGACTGAGGCCAAGCCATGTGATTGGCTGCTTAGTGATGGTCCCTCTGGCTGGTGTGGCAGCTCCATAAGAGCAGAGACCATGAATGTCTTCAACACATAGTAGGTCCTCCCTGAATAGTTACTGAAACAATAAAGTGTGGTTAGAAACATGGGTAGAAATCTCAGAAGGGCTGAAAGCTTCATTTGAAAAATAGTTATTTGCTCAATGGCATTGTGCCTACCTGCTGGGCACAAGGTCCTGAGCTCAATTCTCAATAAAAAAACAAAACCAAAAAACCCTTTAGGTAATTCAGTAACATGGTTGGATATAAATTTAACCTATAATTACTTTATGAATTATATTAAATATAATTCATTTTTTGTATATTAATCATTTATTTGGTACAGGGTCTCACCATGCAGCTTGGACTCTAGTGATCCTCCTGTCTCAGTGTCTCCAGAGCTGGGATTACAAGCATGCGCAGTTTCAGTGGCCAGATCAACCAATGCATGTGGCAGTGGGGACTGAACCTGGGTCCTTGCGCTTGCTAGGCAGATGCTTAGACCACTGAGCTATCTCCCTGGCCCAATTGTTAATTATATTGATCTATAATGTTGAATAAGTTAGGTATGGAAGACTTTTCTACATGACATGTCCTTTGCTTTATTCTGTTTTATTGCTGTCCAAATAACATCTCAGCATCTGACATCTGACTCCCTTTCCTGTTTACTTGCTTGTAGACAAAAGCAAATGAGATAAAAGCTGTACTCCCAGGACCTCGGACCGACCTGTCTTGACACAGTAGTGCTCAGAAGTATCCAGTGAGTGATTGGTAAAGAAGGTGAGGAGAGAGATTTCTTCCTTGTATAAAAAAAATCCCTGAAAATCAGGAAAAACAACAATAAAGGATTAGAAAGCTCATAGAAAACATGTGGCTCTTCCATATGTTAAAAAAAGTTAAGTTCCATTTATAATAGGAGAAATGCAAATGAAAAAATAATGAAAAACAATTTTTACTATTACGTTGGCAAGTAATCAAACAAATGAAAAAAGGTTGAAAACAGACATGTTGCTAATGGGAGAAGAGTTAAAGGGTCCAATCTGTGGAAGATAATTAGGCCATATTTATCAGAATCACACAGGCATGCACCCGTTGACCATTAGGCCACACTGATCAAAATTGTGAAGAAACAGCTCTCTTTGCTCATGTTTGTTTAAAGACATTCATTTAAAGATACTCCTTGAGCAGTGTTTGTAATATACAAAAGTGGAAACAATTTAGGCATCTATCAGCAAGGAACCATGTAAATAACTTATGGTACCTCCACGCAGTGAAATTCTTTGCAGTTATTAAAATGAACAGGGCTGCTCTATATGTTCTGATCTGGAAATGTCTCCAAGATGTGCTATTAAATGAAGAAAAGATGCAGAACAGTGAGAGGCGTGGCCATTTGCATGTGCCCATAGAGGCACGGGTATTTCTGGAATAATCTGGAAGAAACTGACAAAATGATACACCAGAAATGACAGTAGTGCCTGCCCTCTTTGGTACAGAACTGCGTGGCTGGGGGCAGCATGAGAGAAAAACTTATTTTTCATTATCTTTTGTTGTGTGCTGGTTATCTGTCCACATTTCCTTGCCTGCCGCTACAGGCACATAAGAGCTGTAGAGAGCAAATCCCTCAAACCAGTTGCCTCCTCTGCAGAGGAGGACCGGAAACTCCAAGGAAGGTAAACTTGGTGTTGGATTTAATTTTGTTTGAATTCTTCTTTGTATATATGTTATCTATCCGATAAGATAACCGCACCGACTTTCCCTTGCTCCTCTGAACTGGCCCTTGCTGCTGTTCTTTGCAGCCCCACCTCCCCCTGTCGGGCCCCTCTGCCATCTGGTAGGGCCCGGTGGGAAGAGCAGGGATGGTAGAGGCAGGCGGCCGGTCTCTCCATCACACTCCGAGCTTTCATCTGCACCTGTACAAGGCGGACAGCAGCGATATCTGTGTCACTGGGTGTGGTGAGGATTAAGTGAGAAAGTACACAACCTAAGTGCCTGCGCGGCAATAGCTGTCATTGCCAGTTCTGGAACATAGTGATGACTCCTAGAAGGGTAGAGGGACTCAAAGCCCTTCAAACCTTGTGCATGGTTGTGTGCTCCTCCTCCTCTTGAGCAGCTCCCCCTAAAGTGTTAAGGAAATGGAATGACAAGTGACAGCTTCTAATGTGACTGAGAGCTGCAAGGGCCTTGTTCTTGTCTGCACGTAGGGAGGAGAGCGAAGGAGGTGTCGCAAAGGCCTGTGTGCCAGCATCAGGGTCCCAGGTGCCAGCCTGGGAGGAAGCATCATCGAAGTAAACAGAAGGGGCAGTTGATGTAAACAGAAAGGGGGTGGTTCCTCTGGTAGGACCAGCAGAGCAGAGAGTGGGGTGGGAAATGTGCCAGGTGATGATGGGAACAGGAGGGGTGTATTTGTCCCCCCCAGCATGGAGAGGGAGGGAGAATTGGATGCAAAACCTGCCTCACCTCAGGGACAGCATGGAGGTTTCAGGACCAGAGTCAAATATAGACCCATTTCCATAAAAGCACCAGCCGCTGCTTCTATAAATATCTCAGCCAGTTTTCCCGGGTTCTCATGTGACTTTGATGCCTACCTCGGCTGTGGGGATCCGTCGCCATGGTGACCGGGCCCCGTGACCAGCCACTCTTCATTCATAGCAGGTTGCATTGCCCTGGATTGAGGGCTGGAGGGGCGGGTGGGGGGAGGGCCAAGGAGAGGGAGAACGAGGGTGAACAATGAGTAAGGATAAAGTTTCCAGGCCTCCGAGAGACTGCAGAGCCCCAGCTTTATTGCAAAGATGCTCTGACAGAGTTATTGATCTCCCCAGGCTGCTGTCAGGGGAGGAACATTTTTATTCAAGGAGCAGTAGCCGCCCTTTGCTTTGAGTCAGAGAACGCAAAGTTCAGAGCTGGGAACACCTCAGCCATTCTCTAGGCCACTGCCCTTGTTTGTTTAAATAAAGAACAAGTCCCCCAAAGGCGAAGAGACTTGCCCAAGGTCACACAGGAAGTCAGCAGCAAAGTTGGGGCAAGAACCAGGTTGTCAGTCGTGGGCTGACTCTCCCCTCTGTCCGCACAGGGCTCTGGCTCTGTGCTGGGCCATAGAAGTGTGACTCTGCTGCAACTAGGCACTCCCTGGTGGCCAACTCGGGCACCTGGTTGGGGTCACAGACCCCCCCACCAAGAGGGAAGAACTGAGCTCAGGGTCAACCCTGGCTTCCTGGCTAACAAATGCGGGAGACAGTAGCTCAAACATTGCGAGAGGCCCTGCAGAGCTGAGCACAGCCAGACGCCATTCTCGGCCATCTATGAGGATCTCTTTGATTGGAATGTCCCACATCTTGCCTCCATCCTACTTAGTCCTTCCAGTGCCACCAAGTCCCGCCCCTTTGGTGCTCCGTGCGTGCAAGGTGTGAGATGAAGAGGCAGGGAAAGGACATTTCCTGCCTATGCTGAAGTACCAGGCTTAAGTACATGTGGAGACAAAAATGGAAGGCTCTGGTCAACCCTAGGCTCCAGGAAGTTCTTGGGTCTAGAATCAGGGGAGGCCATGGAAGTCAGAGCAGGCTTCTAGGAGGAGGTGGGGAAAAGGACATCACCTTACAGTGTGGGGCAGGACCTGCATGGCTGAGGGGGGAGAGTGGGTCTGCCTGAATTGGCTAAGTCTTTCGATAAGATGATTACAGGCCACAGAGCTGATTCACATGGGCTCGAGCGCAACATAAGGAGGGTCCAGGAGGGGATGGATTCAGAGACCAGGAGAAAACACTTGCACTGAGATATTCCTGAAGGAGACCAAGAAAAATGCAGACATTATCACAGGGCTTGAAGATCATCCACAGCAACTGTGGGCTCTGTCACCACCAGCACTAGGACAGATGCTCAGCAGACTCCGCAGAGATTAAAATCCCCAGGGCTGGAGGCTGGTAGCAGCCACAGAAGCCTGGGCTGACCTTCTGTCTTTCTTCACTGATGCCATCTTGGTAGAGAGCTCAGGACATGAAGCACTGTGGCCCCACAGTTCCCCACCCAACCTCTGCTGGCCAGCAAGGGGGCTGACCAAATGCTTCCAGCTAGCGTGGGGGTGGGTACAAGCTGTCACTCTGAGAGAGATGGAGCTTGACCCCACTGGCTGTACGTCACACCTGGTAAAATGAAAATGTGTATTCATTACCAGGACCACAGCTGTTGTCCCACCTATGAGTAGGACTTAAGGTAGAATACAAAATAGAAGTACACATTCATTCAGGATGTCCTGGGATGGATCGGCATTTAACATGGAGGTGCAGCAGGTGCATGCCTTTGCAGGCAGACCTGACTTTGAGTACTGGCTATGTCACTTACTCAAGTGGCCTTGCAAAATTTAATTAGTCTCCCCTCTGGGTCTCAATTGCTTTTCTTGTAAAAGGAGCTAGTGTCACCTATCCTAATGAGCCATGTGACCCAGACATAATGGGTACAAAGTGGCACATAGAAGGAGACTTATAAGACAATGGCTGCTCCTGCAGGCTGTGAGGAAAGGCAGCACCCCTCCCTGGCATCCGGGCTTCTGCTTCCCCTCACCCCGAAGGTTCCCTGGATCCATCACCTAGCACCTCCCTGGGCTCCACCCTTCTGCCTAGAAAGTCCCTACACTCGGTCCCTCTCTAGTCTTTAGTCAGCCCTGTTTAAATGTCACTCCTCCCCATGCAGCCTGACTACCTCTGACCTCCTGTGATGTTCCTTAGGCCACTCTGCCAGCACTTATTAGTGACCACAATACCATTCGTCAGCACACAGCACGCCCTGCCTTTAATATCAGCGACAATGAGAACTGCCATCTGAACACCATTTACTGCACTAAGTACCTATCACAGAAGGGACAGAGAGGGTTAGTGACACCACTCTGGTCACTCAGCTAAAGGGTGGCGAAGGTGGGAGGTGTGGGGGGCGATAGAACGCTCCTGTTATTTTTTCCCTTATTTGGGCAAGAAGCGCTGCAGCACCAATCCCCGCTTGCCTCGGCATCTTCCTGTGGTCCTGGACCTCCACTACCAATCCACAGCCAGTCCCACCCAACTGCTTCCACTATATGGCTATTTAGGCTCTGCTCACTTCCTCAATAAACGAGACTTGATCAGAAAGCCTGTCTTGTCTCCGTCTCTCATGTCTCTTGCCCTGTCTTGTTCATCCCCGTTCCTCCTCCAGGTCATTACCCCACGTCTCGACTCGCGGGCCGAGTCAGGAGGTAAACCAGAGCCACTTTCTTCCGCAGCCTATGGCACGCTGTATAACCCTACATCACAACCCCAATCTACGCTCTTACTTCACCACCTTGACTGCTTCCTACGTGCTGGACCAGTGTGCATGGGGCAGACCTTGGGGTCAGTTCAGAACGGGTTTGAAGCTTGCCTCAGCCACTGATGAGCTAGATGACCTTGTGTGAGTCACTGGCTCACTGAATCTCAGTCCTACAACCAGCATGGGTGGGGGTTATCTGAGTGGTATGTGTAGAGGTGGCCTGCTACAGCACCGTTCCTACGCCTGCTTCCTGTCCTGAGTGCCTGGGAGACAGCGACAGCTCCAGGCAGCGCCTGGCTGTGCACAGGACAGCCTGAGGGTGCCTTATGCTTTCTTTCATTCTGACACTGCGGAGGACAAAGTGCCAGGATCCACTGGCACTAGCTCGTGTGGCACAGCTGTAGCTTGGTGGCAGAGCACTTGCCTAGCATGGGTGAGGCCTTGGGTTCAGTGCTCAGCACTGCAAAAACAAAACAACACAAAACAAAATTTGTCCTGTGTGACATACCCAAGTAGTAGAGCTAGGATTTGATCACAGATTCATCTGATTCCAAATCCCAGGCTCTAATAACATTGACTCCTTGGAGGCTTCTACAGAGTAGGTGATGGGCAATTACGCATCTATTTCTCCTGTTCCAGTAGGATCGCAGATTCCATCTATATATGCAGAAGAAAAATCCAAGCGTGTGTTAGTCATTTTTCCATCATTATGACAAAACACCTGAGATAACCACCTTACAGAGAAAAAAGGTTTATTTCAGCTCAGGGTTTTGGACATTTCAGTCTATGATTGGTTGGGCCTGTGGCAAGGCAGCATATTGTGACAGAAGCACGTGATAGAACAAAACCACTTGCTTCATGGTCAGGGAGTGGAAATGAGAAGGAACTAGCATCTCTTCAAGAGCACATCTCTGGGGGCTGGTGAGATGGCTCAGTGGTTTAAAGCACCTACTTAGAACAAGCTAAGCTAAGCAAAACACAGGGACCGCGGTTCAATCCCCAGCACCACATGCCAGCCAGCCCCGCCCCCTGGTGGGCTGAGCTGGCCACACACACACTAAATAAATAAATAAATAAATATTTAAAAAAAAAAAAAAGAGCACATCTCTGGTGAGATGCCTAAATATTGTATCTCCCCTTGGTCCTCACCCCTTAAAGATTTTGTCACTTCCCCATGGTGTTCCCTGGGACCTGAGTCTTTAATTCATGGACCTTTGGAGGGTGTTCATGATCCAGGGAGCAGAGGGTGTTCAGTGACTTTACAAGGTCACACATCAGCTGGTGGCAGACAGGCCTAGAAGTCAGAGCTCCAAACTCCAGTGCTCCACTCTCCCTTGCTTCCTGATGCATGTGGCTGAGATTCCTGGGATGGAAACTCTGGGACTGTGGGACTTGGGCCAGGAAGTTGGCCACAGGCCTCCACCGGGGCCAAGGAACTCTTCAACCATGGAGGAATTTGCTTTGGAGACAAAGGATGACTCCTGGCAGAGACAGCCATTCCTATTTCTGCTCCAGACAAATGGGAAGCTGCCACAGATTCCATGATAAATCTCTTTGCTAAAGATGATGCATCACTTTGGGCTTGTTATATATATGCACAGAATATTTGGACATTATACAAGTCAATTACTGAGACCAAATTCTCAGCACTGAGCAGAGATATTTTCATTGAGTGGCTGTAGCGGAGCCAGAGCCTCTCAGGGATCCAGCTGGGAAGCGGCTCTGCTTTGTGTTGATGCTGGGGGTGATGCAGAGTGGGCAGGCGTGCTCCATGGATCCCCTGGGAAAGGTGGGCCCCCACTCATGCATAGCATGAGCCTCTGCCTGGGTTGTCCCCTGAGGTCACCAGAAAGCAGCTGGACCAGCTAGGAATATTCTGCCCATTTTCGAGTCCCCACCTACCACGTCCTCATTCTCAGCTGCCTGGAGTTGAAGAAAGAAACATCCTTTCCAGGGCAGACCCCAAGCATAGCCCTCCAGACAGGGCCTTGCTGCCTTGGTCTCTGGCCTCAGAAACACTTCCCCTGCTCACCAGCTGCATCCGTACCCAAGCGCCACCTTTGGATTCTCACTCCTGCCCCTTCAAAACTTCCTGGGCATTCCAGCCTGCTGAGCCCAGCCCCTGAGGAGGGCCCCAGGCCAGCAGCTCTGGCCTCCCCTCCGCCTCCTAGTCCCTAAATAGGAAGCACATGGCAGGTCCTCCTGAGGCCAGGGACTTGGAACTAATGTCTGTAGTCCTGAGAGGGTCCTCCTCCAGGCCAAGTGTGCCATTCCATGTTTCAGAATTACAAGTTTAAGGTCTTGGCACAATCTCTAGGTTTTGCCTACTAGCTTTGTGGTTTGGGGCAGTCCTTAACCTCTTTGCACCCCAATTGCCTCATGTAAAAAACGTGACACATGGTCTATCTAGCTCCAAGATGCCAGGCTGCACTTTCTGGGATTCCAAAATGACATTTGGAGGTGGCTGGAACATAAGATGAGGAGGCTGGAGTTGGCAAGACACAGGGAGGAGAGAGATTAAACGACAAGAGCAGAGGTCTGAATCACGTAGTGTTTGAAATGTCGTGCTAAATACCTTAGATTTTATTTTAAAAGTAATGGGGAAATTCTTTTGAGCATAGGAGCATCGATGGCCAGATTTAGCAAATAAGAATGCCACACGTCCAGTTTGAATGAAGTTGGAACTGGGCACTCTGTATTTTATCTGGTGCTCCTGCATGGGAAGTGGAGAAAGTCCTCTGGGCACTGAGGGGACAAATGTAGTGGAGGGAAAAGAACCAGAAGTAGGGAGGCCATTTGGGAGGTTACCTTTTAGTCTAGGTAGTAATTACAAAATCTAATGTTTGTTGAACACTTGTTTCTTGCACTAGTCTAAGCAACTTACATGTCTGTGTTTACTTAATTTTCATAATGAGCCTTTGAAATCCAGTGTCTGGTATTAGCCTCGATTTCCAAGGGAAGGGACAAAGGCACAGGGAGGCTAAATAACTTCCCACTTTGCAGCACCACAGAGATTAGCCCAAGGCCCTGTGCTTAAAAACACATTCTCACGCTGCCATTCCTGGGGACCACAAGAGCCTGGGTGACAGAAGCTATCATAAAGCTCCAGCATGTGGTTAGGGGCTGGACACAAAGAGAGATGAGAAGGGAGCTCAGGCAGCCTGCTGTGTCTTCTGCAGTGACACAGTTCTGGATTGCTTGGCACTTGCAGAACAGGAAAGAAGCTGGAAAGAGACAGGAGATGGCCTTCATCATCAACCGAACATCAATACATACGCCTGCTCTCTCACCCCGCCTCACCCCGCACCGCCTGGCAAGGTATTAGACACGCCAGTGAGAGGCAGACTTTTTTTTAAAGCCAAGGAATGAGCTGGAGGGGTGTCGAGAAGCCACATGCCAGCACTGGGGGCAGTGTCCGCGGTGGGGAGGCGCACAGGCAGACGGCCATGCTGCAGTATTTAGGGTGTGCCAGGGGCAGGGCGTGGCGGCCAGCAGGGCTGGGGTCAGGGAGGACCGATGATGACACGGCTGGTTTGGATGACGAGTGTCATGCGGCCTGGGCCCCTCCCACAGGGCCAGAGGATGAGCGGCTTTGTCCAGGTACAAGACTGTGAGGTGTTGGAAGCCCAGAACCACAGGGAAAGTAGGTATTAGGGTAGAAAATGGGACTATGTCCTCCTTATTGTATCTGGGGTGCCTAGCACTGGTGGAGCCCTAATTTAAGTTCCAAGAGGGGATGGGAATGGAGATCCCCCCAAAACACAGGTCAGGGTCAGTACTATTCAGAAACACTCAGCTCTGACAGCAGACCTTGCCCCACAATCCTGGATCAGAAACTGAGCACAGAACTGGGCTGTCTCAGGTGCTGTGAGCTGAGAGTGGTCTCTCTGGCAACCGCAACCCATCTGTAAAAAGAGAACAACGTTCACAGCATCCGCGGTTCTGACGCTCAGAAGAGGTAAGGGGGGAGGCTGAGGTGCCAGCCCCGCACGGTGTGCGACCGTCATTCCATTCTCTGTCTCTGTGCCATCCCTGCCCTCTCCGTCTTCCTCCATCTTCCTGTTCCCCCCTTCCCAGTCCCTCTTGGGCCTTGAGTGAGAGCCATTCCTGGAGAGGCCGTGAGACAAATGCGCCACCTCACTCTGAGCCAGCCTGGCTCACTCCTCTGCCTCCCGCCTTCCACCCCCATCGGCAGCCTCCACCACCTCCCGCTGCTGCCTGCTCACCCCCTACATGCGCATTCGCCACGCGTCTGGCCCCAGAACGAACTCACCTGCACATCGTCCCCCCACCCCACACTCCAGTCTGCTCGGCTTCCACCCCCAGCCTCCCTCCCAGAGAGCCCCCTGCCTGCCACGGAGGGTACCGCCCCCTCCCCGGTACTGGGGACAGTGTGAGAGGCCCAGGGGACAGAACGCTTGGCCTGCTGGCTTGGAAATGTACAAAGCCCATCCCTTGGGACCGAGCGGGAGTCTGACGTCAAACCGAGGCTGAAAATACTGTCTGGAAAGTCACGAGGTTCCTGTGAAAAATGAGCTGTTCTTACCAGCCAGAGACGTGGGAGCAGGAAGGGGCGTAAATCTCAGCTCTCTAGAGTCTCCAGCAGGGGCAGCCTCCGGGAGCCTCTAGAATTCCAGCTAAGAGATCTCGGTCCCCGGATCCCCTTTCAGGGGCTTTCTTGGCCAGAACACCACCTTCCCAATCCATTACACACAGTCCCGAGAGCACCGGGCTCCTGAAGACCCAGGGTCCCCTGGGACATGGGGGGGGGGGAGGGTTCACAGCTGGTCCCTCACCAACCCTGGCACTCCCAATGCCTATCTTGGATTTCTCTGGCTAAGTTACAGTGTAGTAGGGACCCAGCTTCCCAAACCACACCCACAAGGTCCAGGGTTCAGGATTAATTCCTCCCCTGAGGCCCACAGACCACACTGGGCTCTGATACCCTCTCCTGACTGCGGAGACTCCTTTCACGTGTCACCTTCTCCACCCACTCACCTTAACAAGTTTATATTAGTCACCCCTTTAATTCAGGAAAAACTGAGGTTCCCCAGCTGTTGGGTGCCTGACACCAGTCCCACAGCCCCCACCCATACCCTCTAGGGCAAGGCGTTCTCAGAGATCAAATTTCCTGCTGGCTCTTCCAGGGCCAAGGAGATTCTCTGGCCTGGAGTTCAAGGGAGAAGAGTTCCGGGTCCCAAAAGCAGTATGGGATTAGAGCTTTCTGAGACAACCAGCATGGGCCTTCAGGGTTAGATGTCGTCAAAGGCAAGCGTCCTCACTCCCACCTCCAACCTCAGCTAGCTTCCAAGGATCAAAATAGTCCCAGGGAAAGTGAGGGAGCTCCCAGAGTGACAAAGTTAACAGTCACAGGGATTTTTACAAGTTAACATTTGGTGAACTTCACCTGAGCTTGTGCATGTTATTTCTTCTCCTCTTCCGACCTGTCTGTTTAGACCCCAGCCAGTGTCACCCTCTCTGTGAAGCCCTCCACCTCACTCTCCACCCCAGCACCGCGACCACTCTGTCTGCTGATGTGCCAGGCCCTCCTTGCACTGCATGTCAGGTGTCACAGCTGTTTGCCTCTTACAGTGGAGAGTGACGTCTCGGGCAGCTTGACAACCCTCAGGACTCAGCCCAGCCCAGGAGGAAAGTTTCTTTCAGTTTGTAGAATCTAAGCCAGTGAAGTTCATTTGCCCATTGGTCTTTCAAAGGCCCCTTAGAAGGCCACCAAGAGCTGGAGTCCCGGGCTGGGCAGTGCAGGTATCGCTGTACTCAAGGGCCCTGAGCCTCAGGGTGTGGGTGGGAAGCAGGCAAGAGCCGGCATCATGGGCGTACCCAGTGGGATGGTCCTCTTCATTCAGATGGTCCAGGGCAGGATCAGGCAGCTGAATACCTCCATCAGAGCATGTCACTGCTGTCCCGACCACTCATTTCTCTTGGGATAAAAAGCCCAAATCTACCATGTGACCCTCAAAGTCCTGTGAGATCTGTCCTCCATAGCCCCTCAGCCCCTCTTGCACTGTGCCCTGTCTCCTCCTTCCCTGGCTGGCCACAGCAGGCCTCCTCAGGACCTTTGTACCTTCTCTCCCCTGCTACCTGATTGTCACCTCTAGAGAGGTCTTCCCTCCCTGTCCTACTGGAAGTTACACTCTCATGCATGTAACACATAAGGACATGCAACATGTGTGTTTGCACATACACGGAGCACACCCATACTATGGATACATACCTGTTCCTATTTATCATGGATACCTATGTGTTCTTTTTTTTTTTCCCCTAACTAGAACATAAACTCAATGAGATCAGGAATTTTTATCTGATGTTTAGTCTTCTACTTCTTAGTCCCCTTTTTAGTATCTTCTAACTTAAAATTTGAAATGTAGAGTTAACTTCTATTAAGACACCTATGTTATAGGTCCTGCTTTACCTTGGTCTTAACCACCCAGCAGAAAAGTATAAAAATGAAACATAAGAAGTAAAGCCATGCTGTTATGTTGAGCTGTAGGGGACTCAGGTCAACAATTTCTGACACTGCCAGTGAAGCGGAAGACCCAATACTATTATGGACTACTGGACTCTTAGAATATTTTGCTGAGTTTACACACCTATAATATTCAAATAATGGAACTTAACCAAAAAAGGGGATACAGATGAAGGTCCATTTTGTATCTGTATATTCAAGGTGGTTAGGATAGATACATAGTTACATTCTCTTAATGAATAGAGGGATTTGTTCTAATGGTGTTTGTAAATAGAATATCATGTCTGCATCTTGTACAGCAATTAACCACTAGGAAGAATGTATGCAATGTGTTAATTATTGAAACTGTCCTGCCAATTTGGTTTGAAACTGTCTCATTGCTATTTGTTTATCAATAAAACTATGGGAAAAAAATTAAAAAAAATTAAACATAAAATAAAAAGACACCTATGTTAGATGAAAAGAATGAGAGAAAGAACAATATTTGTCTAACAGATATGTATATAAACATGCATGAGAAACTACAGTTGTTTCTGCAACTAGCTAGCCATGTGCCACACAGATGTTCATAACTACCTTCATCCGCTCTCAGAAATCCCATCAGCTGGCCCTGGCCTTTGCCTGGGTGTGCGGGGAGGGCACGTGGTTGGGGAGGGCCTCCCACAGTATTTATTGGTCCAATAGAGAAGAAACCGGTCTGCACATCATCATGGGCTGTAGGAAGGAACCAGGAGCCAGCCTGCTTTATGCGCAGTTGGAATAGATAAACTGGATTGCTAACGTTTTCCTCCCAAATAGCTGGGCAGGACCAGGCGCTATCCTCAGTTTTGTGTCCCTCAAGGCACTATGACACGCAACCAGAGAGTTTTCACTCTGGCCCACATGGATCACCTACCCACCGCCTCTAGAGGCCCCTCTCAGGGCCGCATGCATGAGAGGGCTTGTCACCGCAGGCAGCATGCGAGGAAGAGTGGAAGACGGTCCCCTGTGTCCCGCGTGCTCCTCCCTCAGTGCCTCCATCCGCATTGCACGTTCCAGTGCTGTTGTTATTGGGCCCTCTAACAAGGCCCAGGGGACCCAGGAGACTGCTGCCAGGTTCCTGATGGTGTCCTGACGGACCCACTCTTCTTGCAGGCCCAGAGCACCGCCCTTGCAGAGGCCTCCCCTGAAGGTTGAAAGCCTGTGTAACACTTGGGGCAACCAGGGCCAGCTGGGGAAGCCAATTCCAAACCATGGTTTCCGCAGGCCCAGCCTCAACCCCGACCCAGCTACAGAGACCACAGATAGTCCAGAAGCTTCAAGAAGACAGGTCCCCAGCACCAGGTCCTATGAGTTCCCCAGCCCTGAGGCCTGGCCTGACACACAGCTGCTGATGCATTACAAGGGCAGCTAGCTCCCAAGGCTGGGGCCTGTGAAGGGCCCTTAGGCCCCGAGGCCTTACCTGACACTACCAGCTGAGTGATCCTGGACCGGTCTCTCAGATCTCTAGGTTCTGATTCTTTATCTGAACAGGGAATATGCAGATGCCTGCCTTACCCACTGATTCAATACCACCCGACCTCTGTTTACACGGTGCCAGCTGATGGCAGGGACTCCACCCATGCTGCAGTTGCATGACCACAGGCAGGACACCCTGCTGCAGCTGCTGTCCCTCTACATTACTGCAGAGCGTCTCTGTCATCAAGCACACCTGACAGCTTTCCCATGCCTCCACCGCACAGTGCCCAGGGGCAGCAGCTGCAGCTGTCAGGGTTCAACCCGAGAAGCAGAACCTGGAGGCCATGTGCATAGTTTTACCTCAGCAGTTGGCTTCTGCCCATGTGGGGGCCAGCTGTGCAGGCAACCAGGAAGGAAAATTACGGGCAGCTGAGTCCTGCCAGCATGAATCCTACTCGGTGGAGACCCAAGATGTCTCCGAAAGGCCTGACTGATTGAATCAGGAAAATCCCACCCAGGATAATCTCCCTAATTAGGTCAACTGATTAGGGATTGCAACTGCATGTCCAAAATCCCTTTCAGCACCACTAGATTCAAGTTTGATCAAGGGGGTGAACCTTGTGCATGACAAAATGGCCAGCTGCCTTTGTCTTTCAACTCTGCTGAGAGACTGTCACTCGTTCACCCTGTCTGAAAGCACGCTAGAGTGGGAAAGCAGGGGAGCACAATCTAGCCTACTTGAGTTACCATGCCACAAAGCCATCAGATACTCCTTTGAGGCAACCAGGTCCAGCTGGGCAAGCCAATTCCAAACTGTGGCTTCCGCAGGCCCACCCTCAACCCTGACCCAGTGACCAATTCCTTTGACCTGAATCTTCGTAAAGACACCAGAGTCACATTGAGTGCTAGTAGACTGTCACAGTTTACAAAGGTCATTTGAATTCCACGGCCTTTCACCTTCCTCCTAGCAGTTTACTGAGCTTAATTCATTAATTTACCTAGTGATTTATCCAACGTCATACAGCTGATAGGCGGCGGAACTCAGACTTGAACCTGTGTTTGCCTGACTCCTCATCCTCACTGAAGAGTAGGTTTGATAAGGGAAGGCAGAAGACAGCTTCTGTCTCTGGTGCACTTTAGAAAAGGCTAAAGGGGGCCCAGGGAGATGGCTCAGTGGAATAA